>NW_015505232.1:1346190-1346827 GCF_001515645.1 Sinocyclocheilus grahami | reverse complement strand
TTTTTTGTAAAAAAAAAAAAAAAAAAAAAAAAAAAAAAAAAAAAAAGCAAACTGCTGCTGAGAATCATGGGAAATGTAGTTTTCTTGTTTTGTGTAATAATACATAAAATGTATTATTATTATTATTACCATGGTAAATTTGTGGTTACTGCAGTTTTACTACAAATACTGTGGTAAACTGTGGTTACTGTAATAAAACCATGGTTCATTTTTTGTAAAAGGCTGCCAGGCTGTTGTACCCCTAAAGGTGAAACTTTAGCATATTTTTTTCTGACAGATTTATAAACGGCAACTACAGAACATAACACAATCCATTTGAACTTTTAACAACCAGTTTAAATAAATTTACTTGCACAAACTAGCCAATTTAAAATAAATATATGTACACAAAAGTTTGGGGTCAGTAAGATTTTGTAATATTTTTTTTTTTAAAGTCTCATGCTCACCAAGGCTGCACTTATTTGAGAAAAACAAAAAACCACCAAACAAAAAAAAAAAAACGGTAAAAGCAGCAATATTGTGAAATATAACAATTAAAATAACGGTTTTCTATTTTAATATATTTTAAAATGTAATTTAAAATGTATCTGTAATCAAAGCTGAATTTTCAGCATCATTACTCCAGTCTTCAGTGTCA
>NW_015505232.1:1277683-1346173 GCF_001515645.1 Sinocyclocheilus grahami | reverse complement strand
ATTTTTTGTAAAAGGCTGCCAGGCTGTTGTACCCCTAAAGGTGAAACTTTAGCATATTTTTTTCTGACAGATTTATAAACGGCAACTACAGAACATAACACAATCCATTTGAACTTTTAACAACCAGTTTAAATAAATTTACTTGCACAAACTAGCCAATTTAAAATAAATATATGTACACAAAAGTTTGGGGTCAGTAAGATTTTGTAATATTTTTTTTTTTAAAGTCTCATGCTCACCAAGGCTGCACTTATTTGAGAAAAACAAAAAACCACCAAACAAAAAAAAACGGTAAAAGCAGCAATATTGTGAAATATAACAATTAAAATAACGGTTTTCTATTTTAATAAATTTTAAAATGTAATTTAAAATGCATCTGTGATAAAAGCTGAATTTTCAGCATCATTACTCCAGTGTCACATGATCCTTCAGAAATCATTCTAATATCATTTGCTGCTCAAGAAACATTTATTATTTTTGCTGCTTCATATTTGTGTGGAAACCATGATGCATTTTTCAGAATTAATGTTATATATAGTAACAATGTTATGTAATGTAATGTAATAATGTGGCAATGGTTTCTTAAGATCTACTCATGCTTCTGGGAAACGAAGCCCTATTTGAACAAGCACTCTGAGCCATGCTTCAGCAGCGAACGCTGTCTGTGAATGATTGGTTCTGTCTTGCAGCATTTGCGTGTGTTCTGATGAGCAGGAGAAATGGTTCTATCCAACACAATTATTCGCTAATATACTTAGAAGCTTTTTTATGCACCGAATTTCTTGATAAATAAATAAAATTAATGGTTAAAAAAAATGCACTTTAGAATCAATATTTTTATGTGAGGATCGATCCTTTCGATACAACATCAGTATCGAAAGTATCGATACTTAAGGATCGATCCGCCCATCCCTACCCACTGCAGCATCAGTGGATGAGGAGCCGCTTCCCTCAAAGCAGGAGCAGGAACTGTAGGAATGTTATATAAATGATCATTTTAGTCTCGTTTTAAAACATGCCTGAACGTAGTATTTGCTAAAAGAGCTCAATAAGGCTTGTGATGTACTGCACATCTTCAAACAAATCTGCTGGCCCATTCAAGCATATCTGTCAGTTAAATGAACAGAGGAAGCACATGGAATGAGTCAAATGTCCAGAAATGATGCTGGATAGAGCAGGATAAGCTGGGAACTCTTCCATGCAGGTGCTTGTGGAGTAAGGACTTCATCCAACACTCTTGAATAATTTAAGATCTTCCCTTGACCTATGTTCTTCTTAAGAACCAAAAGAAAGATTTTCACAGTCTCTTACAAATTTAGACTGGCTGAAGTGTTTGCATGTCCAGGAATATTGCTGGAATTCCAGAGATATTGGTGGGAACGACCGAGGGGAAATGCAGATATGTTCATTATGGACTCAAAACAATATAACACAATAGCTGGTATTTTATTCTTAAAGGATTAGCTGAACATTTAAATTCTGCCTTTATTTACTTCATGATGTTCAATGCCTGTTTGATTTGATTTCTTCTGTGAATTGTAATGAAAGTGATTCTGGACTGGTGTCGTCATGCTTTTTCTTCCCCATTTTAAAGCATTACAACACCAGTTAATTTAGTTTAAATTGATAAATCAAAATAAAATGTGTCAATAGCCATTCATCATTACTGTAAAATTACTTTGAACAATTATTTGCACAAGGAGAAAAGACATAAGCATAGCTACTTCAGGAAGGGAAAGAATGGATCCTGCATTATATATTTATTTCATTTATCTTTTAAATCTATTTCATTTAATCTTTTCAAATATGAAAAGAATGTTTTTTGAAGTGAAAACTTGAATTTTAGTTGCATGAATCATATAAACCAGCTTTATAATACATTGACTCATTTTGGGGTTTGGTAGCCCCAGTTTCAAGGTGGAAACAGCTTTGAAATAACATGAGGGTGAGTAAATTGTAAATTGAGACTGCAAAACAAAACAGCTGTCCTGTTTACAAGAGTCTGTCTGAATTTGAGGGGGAGCATTAGGATTTGATATGTTTTGGAGTGTAATCTCTTATGCCTGAAATGGGATCTGTGACATTTACTGGATTAGATATCTGAATCATTGTTTAAACAGGGATTTAATAAATGTGCAGTGAAAATACACCGCACAGACTGATGAGATCAGACAAAGAGATCAGGATTGGGCACAATCAGCGATGACCTCCACTGATGTTAGTATGGATTGATTGGTCTTTCCGACATTTGAGAGTGGAGAAATCACTTTCTCTTTGCCTTCCCATTATTCCCAGAGAAGCTACTGCTGTGCATTGGTTAGCAAATCTGTACAGAATGTGAGTATGGTAAATCCAAAAGGTCCAGATTTGGAGGGCAGACCAGAGATTGAACTGCTGTCCACAGTGAGATATTAAGCGGATTTGTAGATGACTTTTGTTGCTGTGTAGGATTATGTAACACAGGGTGGATTTGGATCTGAACCATAATAGGGGTCGTCTTCTGACATCTGGTATAAAGTCTTCAAGAGCTCCTGGGAAGTTCTTGTGTGTGGATCAGAAGTCATAATTGCAGTGTGAAGTCTACTCAAGTGGTTTTAGTAAAAAAAAAAATTGAGTAAGTAATTTCATATGCTTTCTATTGTTTCATCTTACTGAGAAGTGAAGCATTCTTTGTGGGAATGCAAAAAAAAAAAAGAAGCAAACTACTGCCGATAATCATGGGAAATGTAGTTTTCTTGTTTTGTGCTCTCAAAGTTAAAATGTTAACTTTAAAAAAAGTCGTCTCAGCATATTCAAAGATTGAAAAAAAAATGTATTTATCAGATAATTTTTCAGATAATATTTTTTATAAATAGTATAATAGTAGTATATACATTTATATGATAAAGTTTATATTTAAATTTTAATATGCTTACAAATGAACCATTTTCCTAAATACAAAATAAAAATGAAAGCTTTTAAATAAATATAAGCTATATATATATATATTATATTTACACAAAAAATTTATAAAATATATATTTTATATATAAATAAATCACAAGAAATGTGCATATACATTTTACAGTGGTTCGCACTTCAAATAGCTGTTGTCCAATTTATTTTAATTTCTTAAGTTCATACAATTAAATGGTTGTGTAGAATAAATTTATTTATTTAAAACTTTTTTTTTTTTGCATTGCATTTATGATTGTTTCTGGTTATATTGTATGATATTACCCTATAGTGAGATAATAAAGTTGAAGTCATTGGAGACTGCATTTATGATTGTTTCTGGTTATATTGTATGATATTACCCTATAGTGAGATAATAAAGTTGAAGTCATTGGAGACTGTACAACTTTTTATCTTTTGTGATACTGTGTAAAATACAGTCTTAGCTTATTGGGCCATGTTGCGAATACCTGCAGTCTTTCATGGCTGGTAAAAGTACATCGGTTTCATTATTTAGACTGAAAGGTGATTTTGATATTGGTGTTGCGTTAGCAGTAGAGTTGCTGCATGGCTCAAAATAATGTTGGAAGACCATATGCAAAATAACGCAAATTATATATATTTGGAGCTACATCTGAACTGAGCAGCTCCATGTGCTGTGGTGAACGCAGCTATGAACTTGACGGAGATCAAAAGCAACTTATGGCCCTCGAGGTGCAAACACTGGATGTAATCAGGCCTGACAACTGATTTTTATACATTACGGCCCAGCGCGTCTGCATCTTCCACACGGATAAAGAGGAAATGCACGCTCGACTGTGCGCATGGGGGAACCAGACTGCACACGCATAAACAACGACCCCCCAAACGTGCTGCACACGGCAGTCCGGGGCACACTGTTCTGTTCCTCCTGCTCGTTTATGTCTTCATCTTCCTCTCGCTGCATTAAACATCTGACGGCGCGGCACTAGATCTCAGATCCCGCATTGCACGGGAGCAGATTTACTGTTTATTTCCTTGGTCAGTTGCTCTGAGCAGACTCCAGAGCAAACTCTCCTGCAACTCAGCACTGCACTTGTTTCCCTGATGTATCAGCAATGTGTACACAGTATTGAACCGCCTGTCAGAACCTGGAGCCATTAACGGCATAAAGGGATTTGTGCCGCTCGCTCCTCAGAAGAGGGTTGGGGCCTGAAGGGTTATTGATTCATGGAACGCGGCAATGTTGAAATACTGGCATATGAAAGGATGGTTGGCGGACTGACTGTGTCCGTCTCACCTTTTTGAACCCCCAATCCGCAGATTAAAGGCATTTGTAAGCGAGTTACATCCACCCTTGGAGGACAGTGATGGACAAATTTGAGCATACAGCAATTCTGAGACAGACGCTCACATGCAAATTTGATCTAGTTGCTGACACTAGAAGACAAGACCAGTTCTTAAGCCTACCGCCTACAAAACTACTCAATCGTTTACCAGCTGACAATGCCTTTTGCCTCCAAATGATGAAGCAAATGACTGAAATCTGTTTAAAAATAACATTTAAACATTATTTAAAAAGAAATCTTGAGAAGCAAAATTGCAAGATATTAACCCTGTAAAACCTGACTTTTGAAATAATAGTAAGAACAATTTTTTTACTATTTTTGAGCCTTTAGTCAAAATATTAAAATAGATATAAAAAAAGAGTTTGCATGTGTTTGTTGAGTATAATATTGGATACATCAGGGTTTAATCGCTCATATAGTATGATATTGGAGAATATGGATCTCATACTCAAAGAGGGAAAAACGCCTTAATTTTTATTCAGAGGCTCAAACTGAACAAAAATATGCAATTTGGTGCAGCTGCTGCTATTTATATGGCCAAAAGGTAAGATTAAATTCTTATAGCTTGTAATGTAAATCAAAGAGAAATTTATATCAGCATTATTATAGCTAAAATTAAAACTTAAAAAAAAAAAGTTGCCAAGGCAACATTCCTATTAATTTAGTTTAAGTTGATGTATATGAAAATAATTAAAACGCTGAAATAAAAATGATAGATATAGATGATAAAAAACTACTACAAATAAATAAACACTTAAAATTAAAATGGAAAATATAAAAATGATTCAAAATATGAAAAACTATAATAGTATCTCAATGATACAGAAATAACACTACCTCATAGCAGTGTAACAGGCTATTTACATAAAATGCATATAAATATCTTATAATGCAATGCAATACTATGATGATTGAAAGACAAAAAAAAAAGCTTTCATCAAAAGCCTATATTTGATGCTCACATTTTAACCTGATTTTTCTCAAACATGATGCATGGATCATCAAGTTTTGATCATGGTGATAATTTAAAGGCCTTAGATGATTGCATATCAAATATGACACATACAGGGTTAAAACTTGTTTTCAGAAAATATATCTTGTATAAATGTCAGTCTTTCTTGTCCAAGATTGTGTTGTTTCATGCTTAAATGAGTATTTGATTTGTTGCAAAAGCAAAAAATCAGCCATTGTAAAAAAAAAAAAAAACCTGTATGACGTGCACCTGGCTTTTGGGCCCGTTATATGATAGGCTCAGGCTATAAATATCTCCCAACATGTCAAATTGTAAAGCGTCGGATGTGATCCTTTCCACATTAAAGCTCATGAAATGGTTCCTCAATCTCTGCGCCTGCTTCATAATGTCTGATGCATCACCTGCATCCACTGTATGATGAATTACGTCCACTGTAATGTGTCTGCTGTTTATCACAGTCATGTTTGTGATTCACCATCCCCTCAAACCATAATCATTCTGACAACACACACAGATTCCGCTCGGATCCCCGGTAATCCCTCTAAACTGCCAGAGAGAGTCCGACCGCAGCTCTCTACCCAGCCTCACCGCTTGAGCAGTAATCCCTGCAGCTGCTCTGAAAGGCAAATGTCACTGAACAGGATAGAAAGAGGGATTAATGAATGAAAGAAGGCATATTAGGGCAAGAGGAGGATTAGATGTGGATAGAGAGAAAAAAATAGACCATTAAAGAGTCCATGAAGAAGATTTTACCCCACACTTCTAGTGTCTGGCTCAAGTTTAAAGCTGCACTCAGGTTTCTACAGTGTTCACTGCTCCCTGCACACTGAATAGTGGATATCAATAGAATTTGGTTGTCTGGTATTTTGAGTATGATGACAAAATATATATACTTTTTGAAAAAATATATACTTTTAAAAATAATTTAATTAAAATACTTTATTGTTATAATTGCTTAAATCGTTGTAATATAATTGTATTAAAAGTAGGGCTGTCAAAATTAACGTGTTAACACATTAACGCAAATTCATTTTAATGCTACTAATTTTATTAATGCGCAATTAATGCAGCGCGCATTTTCTGTTTGACCCATGGCCTAGCCCATAGTTGTAGAAATGGAGATGCACAGTTTTGCCAACTAGATTTAGCGACTTCTTCCAAAAAATTGCCTAGACACATCTAGCGACTTTAAAAAAAAAAGATCTGGTCCTTGGCAGGTGTTAAAATTTAGAAAATGAAAACCTCAGATGAACAACGTCATATCACACCCTGTTATTAATTAATTAACAAAATGTAAGCAAAAATGGAAAAGCCATGTGTGACAAAGTTAGGACACCCTATAATTCAGTTGCCTGTAGATCCACTTTTAGCAGCAATAACTTGAAGTAATCATTCTGTATGAATTCATCAGTCTCTCACATTATTCTGGATGAATTTTGGCCCACTCTTCTCTACAATGTTGCTCCAGTTTATGTTGCTTCTCTAACTTTAGCTGTCAGACGGATGTCCTCACATTTTACTTTAGAATACTTTGGTATACAGAGGAGTTCATGGTCGACTCAATGCCTGTGAGGTGCCCAGGTCCTGTGGCTACAAAACAAGCCCAAAATCATCAGCCCTCCACCAGCATGTGTGACTTTTGGGATGAGGTGTTTGTGCTGATGTGCTCTTTAGGTTTTCACCAAACATGGCGCTGTGCATTATGGCCAAACATTTCCACTTTGGTCTCGTTTGTCCAAAGGACATTATTGTAGAAGTCTCATGGTTTGTTCAGATGCAACTTTGCAAACCTAAACCATGCTGCCATGTTTTTTTTAGATAGAAGAGGCTTTCTTCTGGCAAGCCTTCCAAACATGCCATACTTGCCATACATATTTTTCTAATTGTACTGTCATGAACTTTATTATTTAACATGTTAACTGAGGCCTGTAGAGTCTGCGGTGAAGTTCTTGGGTTGTCTGCCATTTCTAGTTACATGGTCTGATCCTGGGATGTCCACTCTTGGGAGGATTGGTGTCTGCTTTGAATGTCTTCCACTTCAGAATAAACTTCCTCACTGTGGAATGATGGACTTCAAATTGTTTGGATTACTCTTCCCAGATTGATGGCAGCAACAATTGCTTCTCTAAGATCATTGCTGATGTCTTACCTCCTTGCCATTGTGTTAACACACACCTGAAGGCTCCAAAATCTTTGCTTTTATAGAGCAGCTCACTCTTGCTGATGATCAGTTAGTCAAAGGCATATGATTAGCAGTACCTGACTGCTACTTACCCTCTTAATTCCTGTGTTAACAGTGAGGGTGTCCTAACTTAGTCACACATGGCTTTTCCATCGTGGCTTTATTTTTGTTAAATAAATAATGACAAGGTGCAATATCTCATGTGTTGTTGTTCATCAGAGGTTTTATTTTCCAAATTTTAAGACCTGACAAGGAAAAGATATTTTTTATGATGCCTTTATACGGAAAATCATAGAATAGGGTGTCCTAATTTTTCACATGACTTTTTCACAATACTTTAAAAATATTATATATCTAATATATTACATCTAATATCAAGTATTGAAAATAATATGTGACCCTGGACCACAAAACCAGTCTCAAGTAGCACTGGTAGCTATATTTGAAGCAATAGCCAACAATACATTGTATGGGTCAAAATTATCGATTTTTCTTTTTTGCCAAAAATCATTACGATATTAAGTTAAGATCATGTTCCATGAAGATATTTTGTAAATTTCCTACCATAAATATATCAAAACCTAATTTTTGATTAGTATTATGCATTGCTAAGAACTTCATTTGGACAACTTTAAAGGCGATTTTCTCAATATTTGTTTTTGCACCCTCAGATTCCAAATTTTCAAATAGTTGTATCTCGGCCAAATATTGTCCTATCCTAACAAACCATACACCAATGGAAATCTTATTTATTCAACTTTCAGATACTGTATAAATCTGAATTTTGAAAAATTGACCCTTATGACTGGTTTTGTGGTCCTGGGTCACATATTCTGTATACCTGAAACACATTTTAGTGATAAATTAGTCCTGCAATGTTTAACGATAAACTGTATATTTAAAAAAAAATGTTATGTAACCCTGTCATGTTAATTAAGCTGAATTCATAATTATAAAATAAATTTTTTTTTTTTTAAGACAAATATTTTTTGTAGTACTGATGTGGCACGTAGTGACTGGTGGGTAAAATTCCTGTGGTTAAGTGTGATATTAAGATCAACTTTGGACTGGTGCTCTACGTTTTGAAATCTCTCATAAGATGGCGGATGGGGCAAATGGGGTGTGCTTAATTTTTCTGACTTGTTCTGCAGGGTGGTAGAATCTTCCTGCCACAGAAGTGTGCTGCGTGAAGGGTGGGGGCACGTGTTGGGGCAGAAGGAAATACCCCTGCAGTGGTGTCCTCTTATGCGGGGAAAGGGAGGAACCTGAAGGCAGGCTGCTGCCACCGCTAATGACACTAAATATTTGATGAGGAGTCCATGCAGTCGCCGTCATTAGTCTTGCTTGGTTTATCTCAGCAGGAAAAATAGATTCCATTATCGCAAAATTCATGTACAGGATGGTGGAAAAGGAACTAAACCTATGAAATAGGATGTACATGTAACAAGACAGCCAATAAAAGCAGCTGCCAATCATTTGTACTCGTTTCCTCAAGTGTGATTAGCTATTCACCTGTCTTTCTCTGTGTTTTCCCCCTGATTTCGTGCTCTCGTTCTGTTTTCCCCATCGTAATGTTTATTCATTAGGCTTGTTGAACAATAAAACAGAGGCGCAGCTTTCTGGAACAGTGTGTTGCCTCAGCGCTAGTGCGATTCCTGGAGATAATATTGTAAATCACACAAACTCTTCTGCATTGAGCAGCATATTATTTTAGTTGAGTCGTAAACGGAGCTCAGAAGACACCAGAGTGAAACGCCCTGATATACGAGTTCGTATCAATATGCAAATTTGCTCTGGCACAAGAATAACTGACCTTTCAGAAAGTTAGTAAGTAAATGGCATGGAAACGGATATATGGACATCTAGTCAAAATAACAGTTAGAAATGTATAGTAAAAATGTTCACCTGGGGAGCGCCCTAATCATCCTAGCAACATGCCAAACAACCACTCAAAACACTCTAGACACTGCATATCAACAATCACACTCTCAACAATACCTTCGAAACCAATTAGCACCATCATCTGCTAAATCCAAAGCATTCAGATTTTTCTTGAGAAAATATAAAGCTAAATAAGAATGTATTTTCTATTATAATTCTAATCCTAGGATTATTTATGGGAATCAAATAAATTCATACTGCACTCCACCTCGTTTTATCAGGCAAATAATTTATTTGAATTAAAAAAATAGATATAAATCTATTATATACACTATAATTAAATAATTAAAATAATTATTCATTTAAGAATTATATAGACACATACCAATATTCATTAAATGTAATATACATTTTTCACTTTTTTAGCATGTAACATTGAATTAAACATGAAATTAATGAAAGTAATTATTTTTTACAGTTAATATATATAAAACAAAAAAATATTTAATGACTTTACAAGTATAGATTTATAATATATTTTAGATTTTTTTTTCACAAATTATGCATTTGTATATGTAAATTTATATAATATTATATTTACTTTAAAATAATGATTTATTGTTTGCTTTATGTTCACCAGGGGACCGATAAAAGATTGGATCAAGATGCAAGATTGTGATTTAATATATACACATTTAGTTTGTCCAATAGAATGTTTTCTTGTTAATTTTCTTGTTGATCATTGTTTAATTCAAGTAGTTAGCTGCAATTAGCAATGCTGCATGCCTTCTTTTTCACTCTTTGACTGCATTTGATTATGAATACTGTTAAATACAGGAAGTTCCTGTGCCAAAAATCCTTATTTAACCATTAGCAATTAGTGGCAAGCCATCTTCTACACATTAAAGATTTTTTGACTGCAGTTAATATGAGTGCTATGGAATACAAGAAGCTTCTGTGCCAAAAATAAGTTGCGATTCGTTCCAGCAGCGAGATCTGCTTGGAGATAATCATTTATGGAATCAGCAGCATGTGGTTTCACACATTCATCAGTTCAGTATTTACGTCCTGCAGTGTTTTCTGGTGGCGAGGCGCTCAAATAAAAGCCACCATATGAGTTCCCATCCTCCAGCCTGTTTCCTACATTCAATCGAGCATCTGTTAGCCTTCAAATATGACGCATCGGATCCCAGTCCCCCCCCCCCCCCCCCGCCCCCCCTTTAGCCGTCTGTGTCCTAGTTGTGTGTTTCTCCCTTAAATTCTTAATAGATGTTGAGAACAGCATGGAAGCCCTTCCAAGTTCTCGAGCTGCCAAATCAATCTAAAATAGCTCTCCAAAAGGCTTCGAATAATAAAAGGAACAGTATTTTTTTTTGTACATTCCTCAGTTGTTTAACAAGAATTTGGGAGAGGTGTAAAATCTGCTGCTTTTTTGAGTGTGAATCATTAGTGGAGAGTGTTTGATTCGCATTTTTATAGACACAGCTATCAGCTGCATGATTTGTACTCGCTGTTGGTTTAAAAAAAAAAAAGCTTTTTGGAAACCAGAAGAATGTCCATAAATCACCTTTGAGGAGGAAGCTGTCAGCGTTCGGTTCAATGACCGTCTGTAAAT
The DNA here is from genome assembly GCF_001515645.1 of Sinocyclocheilus grahami. Lineage (NCBI taxonomy): Eukaryota > Metazoa > Chordata > Actinopteri > Cypriniformes > Cyprinidae > Sinocyclocheilus > Sinocyclocheilus grahami. The sequence continues at coordinate 1,335,260 of NW_015505232.1, read as the reverse complement.
GGGGTTTAAAACGCAATTCTATTAATTAGTGAATCCAGCTGTCAGAGTGAGTGGAAATAAATGAGGTTCTTCATTAGCGTCGCAGCAGTTCATGCTCAAACTGCGAGGAGCGGGATGCTGTTGCAGCGTCGAGTGGCAGTGCCAAGCATTGCTCTGAAGGGCACTGGTGTGCTGAGCTCAGGGCATCTCTGTGGCATCAGGTTCAGTTCACTGCAAAGCTTGGATCTGCAGAAGTCTGCGAGTCTTGACACCTGAGTCATGCTTGACATTAGATTTATTTTCCACCCCTGACATTAAAGGCCAGGTAAAAAGATTTTTACATGTCGTAATTCTCATCCGCTACAGCCCTTTGAGTCCGAGCATTTTTGTCCACTGAGAAGCAGCAAACATCCTGTTCTCTTAAAATTTTAATTGCCCCGTGATGTACACATGGGTTTCATTGCCAATCCTTGCTTCACTGCAGCTAATGAAGTTTATGATTGCGATCATCGTTTTCATCATTGTTCATAATGAACAAACAATATGGGGGAAGCATATGGCGGTAGAGAGAAAGAGAGAACGAGGAGGAAAAGCTTCATCCAAAACAGCTTCTCTCTGCTCACCGCTTCCAAATGGAGCCGGTGTTTATGCATTAACTAATTATTTCCTGCAGTCATTCTCTCATTAATGTGACTTTGTATCCCTGCTTTTCTTTTGGATAACCAATAGGCAAAGGGGTTCTTATTCATGTTTTTATATGCTGTGATTCTCATCCACTGCAGCCCTTTGGGTCTGAGTGTGTTTGTCCACTGAGAAGCAGCAAACATCCTGTTCTCTTAAAATTTTAATTGCCCCGTGATGTACACATGGGTTTCATTGCCAATCCTTGCTTCACTGCAGCTAATGAAGTTTATGATTGCGATCATCGTTTTCATCATTGTTCATAATGAACAAACAATATGGGGGAAGCATATGGCGGTAGAGAGAAAGAGAGAACGAGGAGGAAAAGCTTCATCCAAAACAGCTTCTCTCTGCTCACCGCTTCCAAATGGAGAATCCTCTGTTTATGCATTAACTAATTATTTCCTGCAGTCATTCTCTCATTAATGTGACTTTGTATCCCTGCTTTTCTTTTGGATAACCAAGATTGTCGTTTGCATTTTTGGACTGCAGAGGTTCTGGAAAGAATCTTTTAAAGTTATGAACAAATGTTCTTTCAGTAATGTTAATAGAACTTTTATTCCACGTTTATGTGGTCTTTAATAATGTTCTCAAAATGTTCAAACAAAAACATTTATACATTGTTCAAGGTTTTAGTTGGATGTTTATCTGACATTTTTTAAATGTTACTACTTTTTTTTTTTTTTCCCCAAATGTTTAAAAGTAACATTCCCACAATGTTTTCAAAATGATAATGCTACTGAATGTTAATGTTCGCAGGAAAACCATTTTTGAAACATTTAAAAAAATTTATGTTTTGAACGTTCAGAGAACATTAAATAGTAACAATCCCATAATGTTTGCAAAATGATAAAATGTCATGTTTCTTTATCCTTCGCATAAACATTAAAAAAACTGGACATTTTGAACATTGGGAGAACATTCAGAATTAATGTTTTCATAACTTGAAAAGAGCAAAATGTGTTACGACTGTTGCATTTCTGCTGATTTGAAATATACCGAATATTATACCAGTGTTGTTATTGTTAACTAAAAATAAAACTATTAAATATAATTTTCTGTAACTGAAATCAAGCTAAAATGATAGAATATATAAAACCTTAAAAACTTTAGAAATGTTACCTTGGCAACTCACTGAAATACATTTTAAAGGGATAGTTCACCCAAAAAGGAAAATCCTATCATGAATTACTCACCCTCATGTCGTTCCAAACCCGTAAGAGCTTCGTTCATCTTTGGTACTATCAATAATGGCAGCAGACAGCGCGTGGGGGAGAACAATTGTTGAACAAAATCATTATTTTTGTTTTCTTTGCACACAAAAAATATTCTCTGGGTACATAAAATTACAATGAAATAAAAGCTAACTGAAATTCTTAACAATATATAAATAATATTAAAATAACACTGATCAAAGCATAATTTTGAGTAACAGATTTCTGTAGTTAAAGTAAACCCTTGCCTACATAGATAGCTGGCTGAACTGGCTTGCCTTAAATTGGCTATGCTCAGATGTCCATCTGATTAGCTAAATAAATTGAATAAAATCTCTCTCTCGCCCTTATTTGACCACACTCAGACTCGCATCTTCACATGCCACACCGCTGTCTGTCACTTCACTCCAATTAATGCATTTGTTTGTGCCTCCCCAGAGCCCAATGTATTAATGCAAGTTTAATGGCCTTAGCTCTTAAGTCTGTGTGGTTTAAGACTGTCAGAACGGAGGGATGTAACCCTGCTGATATTGATTCTGCCAGAAAATGTCTCCCTCTGCTCCTCACTCCAGTTTCCTCACATAAACAGGATTAGAAACAGGAGAGCGTTGCTCTGCAGTGAGGAGATTTCCCTCATTTCACCCCTTTCCAATCAGAAACCGAGGCAGGGCGGGGGTCTCACTGCGGGTTTGTACCTACAGCGCGGTTAGAAATGGGTTTGAAAATGAGAAGTGCTGGAGCAGAATAAACTGCCCTGACATACATTAATTCATACTGACCTTTATACCACAATAAGTGATTTTTATTCTTATAAGCCACGACCAACGAGTCACAGGACACTTAGTCAGCAGCTTTTCTAGATCCGTGGTGTTAAACTGGATGGCCCCGCCCACAGTAAAATTCAATTGGTCCAAAATTCTGCTCTATTTAACTGTTCATTAAACATTAACATTTTCTTATTGGCTGAGAGTGTTTCACTTTGTGCAATGATTTGTGCAGACAGTTAGCATGGCGAGTAATTATTGGCGTATGCCTTATAAGAAAATACTATTTCAGTCTTTCGCCTTCAAAATTAAATTCAATGTGTTACCTGCCTTTTTTGGTAATTTTTTAATTGTTACATTTCTGAGTAAAAAAAAAAATAGTTTTTCCAGTGTAGTATTTTCATGTAAAACTAAATCCGATTATCTTTTTTTAAAACAATGCATTCAAAAACAGCCATATATTCTGATTACTTTCTTCTATTATAACACTATAATGTAGAATATGAAAAAGGGATATTCATTTAGATTTTTTTTTTCAAATGATTATATTTAGTGCTATTAAATTGTGTATTTTTTTAAAACATTTTAAAATGTATATTTTTTTAAATATCTTTACGACAAAACTAACTTAAATGTAAAGATGGGGACATTAATGCACAAATAAATGTCCAGCATCTGCATCAAATCATTCTTAATATCTGTATTGTTTTTTTTTAAAGAACTTTCTAATATTTCCTCCTGGATCAACATTGAACTGACTTGAGCTGAATAATGGCACTATTGTCTTCTGTAGAGCTGCTGCTGAATATTTGTTTCATAATTGAAGTTTACAGTTATTGAACTGAACTGCACCAACATTGAACTGACTTGAGCTAGACAACGACACTATTGTCTTGTTAAACCTGCTTTACAGCAGAATTTTGTCTGAAATTCGATGAAATTTCAACATTTATTCTCTTATTTTCCTGTTTAATATTGTGCAGCTGCTTTGAACCGACTTGACTGATTGGGAATTTGGGCTCACATTTCAGCATCTATTTAATTTCTCAAGCTTTAATCGTGCAATGTAGCACCGAGTGCATATGCGTTCAACTCCGAAGTTTACAGTTATTGAACTGAACTGCACCAACATTGAACTGACTTGAGCTAGACAACGACACTATTATCTTGTTAAACCTGCTTTACAGCAGAATTTTGTCTGAAATTCGATGAAATTTCAACATTTATTCTTATTCTTATTTTCCTGTTTAATATTGTGCAGCTGCTTTGAACCGACTTGACTGATTGGGAATTTGGGCTCACATTTCAGCATCTATTTAATTTCTCAAGCTTTAATCGTGCAATGTAGCACCGAGTGCATATGCGTTCAACTCTCTACGCTGTATGACATTTCAAATGACTGTAATTTATGCAGCAGCGCTCTTCACCATCCTCACAACAGCCACGAAACTATTTGCTACCCCATCCAGCAGGATGACTTATTTGCATCGGCTCCTTAATGCAAAGCAATAACCGAGCATTTTGTATTTGGGCAACGTGAAGCGTTCCCAGATTTTCCCCTGCCAAACATTCTTGTGCAAATTCCACACGTTTATCAGAGCCTGTAAGACAAAGAAAGAACTGAACGCAAGAGGATTGATTGAGGTAGAAGGAGACAGAGGAAAAGAGAGAGCGAGACTAATATGATTGTGTCAGTGTGTGCGCATGTATGTGTATGTGTGTGTGTGTGTGTGGAATAATCCTTCTGCATATAATGACACGCTTTCCACTGTAACCAGATCCATACAGAATGCCATCAGCAGAAAACGAGTGGCACACACACACACACACACACAGGAAGATTGCTTTAGCGTCAGAGCATCAAAGCTCTTCTGAAGTGTTTGAAATTCATTGTACACACAGAGTTATTAATTCAGGATATGAAGCACTAAATTGTGATCAGCTAATGAGACAGAAAACTGACATCTTCAATGCCTGTCTAGTCATTCATCGGCTATAAGGGATTTCTTCTCAATATTTCCACAGACATTAATCTTGGTTCTATTTTTGTTTGTTTACAGAGACAAGAATCCGGATCAGCTGGAAACATCAAACCCTCAGGTGGACAAGGTATAATTTACTACTCCACAGTGGAATTGTGCATCTTATTATCTGGATAAAGTCAAGACAGAGTCTTTTGCAAGTTTGCATTACTTTTCCTTCTCTCTCACACAGTGTAAACAATATTTGTAGAAAATGCAATATGATTTATGTTTGAAGGTAAGTGTAGATTAGTAAAGAAACAGTCTTTTAATAAAGTGTGCCATTAAAGGAATAGATCTCACAAAAATGAAACTGTCAATATTTACTCAGCCTCATGTTGTTTTAAATGACTTTTTCTTATGGTTATGTAACACTTCATCATTATCATCATGTTGTTCTGATCACATAAATGAAAAACGAGAAATTTACACTTTAAAAAAAAAAACACTTTTAATGCATTAAATAACATTAACGTAAAGGAATAGTTCACCCAAAAATGAAAATAACCCTATGATTTGCTCACCCTCAAGCCATCCTAGGTGTATGACTTTCTTCTTTCAGACAAATACAGTCGGAGTTATATTAAAACATGTCCTGGAGCTATAATGGCAGCAAGTAGTGGTCAAGATTTTGAAGCAAAATAAAGTGCATCCATCATAAAATTACTCCACAAGGCTAATAAAGGCCTTCTGAAGTGAATAGACGTGTTTGTATAAGAAAATATATCCATATTTAAAACTTTATAAATGGTAATCTCTAGCTTCCGTTAACTGTCGTATGTGCATTCACAAGAGGGGCATTCCAGCGGATGATATATAGGACATTCACTGTAAAAAAATAAAAGTAAAATTTACGGTAAAAAAAAAAAAAAGACAGCTGTGGTTGCCAGAATTTTACCGTAAAAAATACGGTAGCAACATTTTGATGGAGATCAGTCAGAGATGGAAGAAAGGAAAGGATGTTGAGGCATTCAGTTCAATCTGTGGAATGAAGAAAGTATGAGAGGAGCAAAATGTAGATGCAGAATATAAAGCTTTAAAATATGGACACAATTAAAGTTCATTAAACAGTTTAGAGAACATGGACAGAAAAACATTTTGACATATGGTTACCATTTTAAATGTTCTTATTTTTTTAGCCTATTTGTTGTTGATTGTGTTATAGTCACATTTTTAACATTGTAGAGCTCACACACACACACACACACACACACAGGAAGATTGCTTTAGCGTCAGAGCATCAAAGCTCTTCTGAAGTGTTTGAAATTCATTGTACACACAGAGTTATTAATTCAGGATATGAAGCACTAAATTGTGATCAGCTAATGAGACAGAAAACTGACATCTTCAATGCCTGTCTAGTCATTCATCGGCTATAAGGGATTTCTTCTCAATATTTCCACAGACATTAATCTTGGTTCTATTTTTGTTTGTTTACAGAGACAAGAATCCGGATCAGCTGGAAACATCAAACCCTCAGGTGGACAAGGTATAATTTACTACTCCACAGTGGAATTGTGCATCTTATTATCTGGATAAAGTCAAGACAGAGTCTTTTGCAAGTTTGCATTACTTTTCCTTCTCTCTCACACAGTGTAAACAATATTTGTAGAAAATGCAATATGATTTATGTTTGAAGGTAAGTGTAGATTAGTAAAGAAACAGTCTTTTAATAAAGTGTGCCATTAAAGGAATAGATCTCACAAAAATGAAACTGTCAATATTTACTCAGCCTCATGTTGTTTTAAATGACTTTTTCTTATGGTTATGTAACACTTCATCATTATCATCATGTTGTTCTGATCACATAAATGAAAAACGAGAAATTTACACTTTAAAAAAAAAAACACTTTTAATGCATTAAATAACATTAACGTAAAGGAATAGTTCACCCAAAAATGAAAATAACCCTATGATTTGCTCACCCTCAAGCCATCCTAGGTGTATGACTTTCTTCTTTCAGACAAATACAGTCGGAGTTATATTAAAACATGTCCTGGAGCTATAATGGCAGCAAGTAGTGGTCAAGATTTTGAAGCAAAATAAAGTGCATCCATCATAAAATTACTCCACAAGGCTAATAAAGGCCTTCTGAAGTGAATAGACGTGTTTGTATAAGAAAATATATCCATATTTAAAACTTTATAAATGGTAATCTCTAGCTTCCGTTAACTGTCGTATGTGCATTCACAAGAGGGGCATTCCAGCGGATGATATATAGGACATTCACTGTAAAAAAATAAAAGTAAAATTTACGGTAAAAAAAAAAAAAAGACAGCTGTGGTTGCCAGAATTTTACCGTAAAAAATACGGTAGCAACATTTTGATGGAGATCAGTCAGAGATGGAAGAAAGGAAAGGATGTTGAGGCATTCAGTTCAATCTGTGGAATGAAGAAAGTATGAGAGGAGCAAAATGTAGATGCAGAATATAAAGCTTTAAAATATGGACACAATTAAAGTTCATTAAACAGTTTAGAGAACATGGACAGAAAAACATTTTGACATATGGTTACCATTTTAAATGTTCTTATTTTTTTAGCCTATTTGTTGTTGATTGTGTTATAGTCACATTTTTAACATTGTAGAGCTCATTTTGTTAATATTCTGATTTCTGAAAATTCTTATATTCACATTTAATAAAATTTAATGTCAGCACAACATGATCTTTCAGTTGTTTGGAATTTCACACATGAATTAAGATGAGGATTTGCACGTGATTTATTTTACTCATAACTTGTTGGTTATATATTTTGGGATTTGTTAAATATGTTTGTCTGATAATATGTGTTAATAAATCATGTGTTTTTAATTAAGATGCAGAATAATTTAGAAATAAATAAGGGATGGCCCACTTTACCTGAAAATTTTTTTTTTTCTGGAGTGCATGATCTAAACATGTTTATTGGTATATATAATATGCAAATAACTCTTTATATGAACCATATTCAAATTGAAATATTATATTTCTGCACATTAAAGTTAACAAAAGTAATAAAGAAAAGAAAGAAGAAAAAAACCTCTAGGTATCTAAAATTACACGTTTTACAAAAAGTAGCCCACTTTACCTGCAATCACCCTACTTCTAATTTGTGACCTGTGTTTTGTTTTGCTCTCTCCTATGCACTTCTGTGTTCGTTACTTCCCACCAGAGCTTACGCTACACATACGTCCTACATCATCCTCTGGAACGTCACTCTCTCGTGAATGCACGTATGACAGTTAGCAGAAGCTAGAGATTACGGTTTATAAAGTTTTAAATATAGATATTTTTCTTACACAAACGCTCTGCTTCCACTTCAGAAGGCCATTATTAAGCCCCCGGAGCCGTGTGGAGTACTGTTTATGATGGATGGATGCACTTTATTTTACTTTAAAATCTCAACCACTACTCACTACCATTATAAAGCTTGAAAGAGCCAGGATATTTTTTTAATATAACTCCTGATTGTATTCGTCTGAAAGAAGAAAATCATATATACCTAGGATGGCTTGAGGGTGAGTAAATCATAGGGTAATTTCCATTTCTGAGTGAACTACCTCTTTAAAAGCAATTTGACATTTGATGTTAACTTAAGAGGGATTTGACATTTGAGATTTGTTTTAGTATTTAATGATCTTTGTTAACATTAGTTAATAAATACAACTGTTCATTGTTGGTTCATGTTAGGTCAGGACTATTAAACGATCAACAGATAAAGCTTTTAATTTTAATAATGTATTATTAAATGTAGAAATAACTAAGTTCAATAAATGTTGTACAAGTATTTTTGGTAACACTTCACTTAAGGCCTTTACGTATAATGAATTATAAAAGTAGTTTTAATGCATTAATTATGGCTTGTAATGCACCTTAATGCATTGTACAATCTCGTGAATAACTGGAACCACAGTTAATACATTATATAATACTTATCAATTCATTGTTCACTATGCATTTTAAATTCGGTTATAATTATCTATGACTACAAAATATAATTATTACAACACGTCTTATGAATAATTATAATGCATTATACCCTTTACAATGCATTATACATAAAGGCTTTAAGTAAAGTGTTACATTACTGTAAAGTGTTTACATTACTTTTATGCCTTTCTTAAAAAAAAAAAAGTTGAAGATCACAGCAGCTTTGTGTGAGGAACAAAATAAAATTTTCAAAGTTGTTATTTTCTAAAAATGCAAATATATGAGTAAATACACTTAAAAATATATTTTTGACTTTTCAAAGTCATATGTGTTTTGAACAACATTAAAGGGAGTAAATGACAGAATTGCTCATTTTTTATTAGTCCTTTAATTTCAGAAATACACTCTTTAAAATAAAGGTTCCAGAAGGGAGTTTTTGTAGCAATGCCATAAAAGAAAAATTTTTGGTTCCCCAAATAACCTTTCAGTGAACAGTTCTTAAAAGAACCAAATTTTCCACTATAAAGAACCTTTTGTGCAATTGAAAATACAGCTACTGCAGAGCACAAAGGTCTATGTAAAGGTCAAACCTGATCAACCATAAAAAGTAGAGTCAAGCCTAACTGCAGAACTGCAACAGAAATGCAGTGCATAATATCGATCCAATACACAATGTGACGTTCCCACAGACCCCTCCAAGAAGGACGTCCCAGCTGAGGACATTGACATCGACATGGGCGCCCCCGAGACGGAGAAGGCAGCCGTCGCCATCCAATCGCAGTTCAGAAAGTTCCAGAAGAAGAAGCAGGTGGTGAAATCATAAATCGCGCCCATGCAGGGCGTCCCTGGCACCATTAGGGCAGGGAGTTGCATGTCAGATAAACTGCTCTGTTTTCGGGTGGGGGGGGTCATGGGTTGATTGGGGGTGAGGGTGGGGGCAGATGAGGTGAAGAGGCAATTTGCCTTTTGCTATCATCTGTCAGGAATAAAATGTGATATTCTGGTTCCCACTAGTACATAGATTTTTTTCAATACAATACTTTCCTTTTATGTTATTTTTTGATAAATACGAACAGATCCATCATTAATGTCAAGGTGTTTGAAAATATCCACCTCAAAGTGTTAACCAATTGTGTGACAGTATTTCCTCTGTTTAAGACCAGAAACCAGGGGTATTTTTTGCCAAATTATCAAGAATGTTGCTCGAGGAAATATGCTGAATGGCATCTGAAACTATAAAGATCATTAAGATTCACACAGACTTATTTAATCTTTCACCTATGTTGTGTTTTTTGTCTGTATAGATGAACTGATATTGTGTTTGTGGTTTATCATTATCCAAGTCAGTGTTTTTGTCAGAAAGCAGTGTATTGTAATATTCCTGACACCAAACTGTTGGAAATAATCGTATGTGAACTCAATAAATATTGGGATGACCTCAATGACTGATGGGTTATTTCGCCATATTTTAAATACCATTCGTTTACCTTTCAACACTGGCTGTGTCCAAAAAAATATCAAAAGGCTGTCCAATGTTTGCATAACATCATACTTCATCTGGTTTTTGAAGGCAGCATAACCTATTCTTTAGGTTTTAAAACTATTATATGCCAAATTCTTGTATATTTCTGTTTTTTTGTTCAGAACTGGTTCAATAAAAAAGACAAGAAAAGACAAACAAAATATTTCATTAACTGTTCTCGCACATGCATGTTTCCAGCCAAATCTGGCAGAGGAAAGATTTGAGAAAGTGGAAAAATATTTGGAAAAATTTGGGCACTGCTTCACCCAAAGATGCCAGAAATTTGAATGGCTTGGAAATAAAATTAGAAAACAATCTGTTGTATCTATATCTTTAGTCAACAATCATATCTGTTGTATCATGTCATGTAATCATGTCTATACTCAGTGTATTTAACATACACCAAATCTCTAAAACAGCTTTTGGAGCATTTTCAGGAACTCTGAAATTGTGAGAAGTTGTAAGTTAATTAGATTGTACACAAATTATGTGTTGGCCTATGTAAAGTGTTGCACATTTATTGGTACAGAGATGGGTATGTGTATTTTGTAAAACGTTTGCAGCTTCTTATCACTTATATAGAATCGCCAATTAAATTGTTATTCATAGGGATTATGGAACAGAAATGTATAAGTTGATAAACGCAGCCAACTTAATTCATGTGAATTGTGTACTGCTAGGCACCTTTGGTTTCCTCTTTTTGTGTAATTTAGATGGAAAATGTGTGCCTTTTTTATCGATCGAGTCACTTATCAAAATTTGTTAAATGTTGCCAAATACATTTTTTAAAATAGCTAAATTTGCTGCTAGGTGCTTTTGGAAGAAAAAGTTGCTAGGGTAGTCTGAAAAGTTGCTAAATCTTGCAACAAAATTGCTAAGTTGGCAACACTGCGTCTCTCTCTCTCCCTCTCTCTAATGTTTGGAAAGTGCGAATCAATCTATTGAATCGGTTCTTTCAGACGGTTCTGAAAAGATCACTGATTCGAGTTTAAATCAGTAGGCTATATCTTGGAAATAAAATAGGACATTTTCTAGTTCTATATTTATTGTTAATTGGGGTTGGCCATTAATGCAAAAACCCTATAATTATGAATTATGTAATTAATTAATAGTCATTGTTAGTGAATTAATAATTGGGGAATTCAGGAAATTGCTAAACCCTTTACAAATTCCATACTTGAAACATTGAAATATACAGAAATTCATTTCTATCTTTTTTTTTTTTTTCAACATATGATTCTGTGTCCAGTCACTTGGCTATCTCCTTAAAATTCACTGGTGCATTAGAGTAGAAGCCAATCTAAAACTAGTTTCCTCAGGCGACACCTTCATTCAAAATGCTATCCGTTAAGGCATCGATTGGGCAGTGCGGCCGCTGGTTCTGTTTCGGACACAGCCATTGTGATGAATTCATTCTGGATCCAAGTCTTGGTTTATTGTTCTGTGAAAGTGATTCAATTAATTACTTTAATGAATTAACACTCATTTAAAATAGAGAGAGAATGAGAAGACAAGCCCATTTCATCAACAGCTTGCTGACTATTACAATCTTATAAAACTGTGCTGTATTTGACTGTTTTGTGGTGTCATTCCAGTATGTGCAGCAAACGCTGAGCTCTGTGAGTCATGTATAGGAGGTTTCAAAGAGATTCAGAGAAAATCCCCCTCATGGGTCTAATTACAGTAGTTTTTCTGTTCAGAACCACATGCTGAGGTCTGACTCTGAGGTTCATTAGGTTTCAGCTGGGAGGGGGTGTTACACTCTGATGTACGCTGTAAAGGAAAGAAAACATGGGGATTTATGTTGATCCAAAAGCTATTGCTCACGCAGGAAAAACATTGAGATGAAACATGTATTAATCTGTATTGCTCACAACCAAACTGTGAAATACACACTAGCAGTCAAACAGCCTGTGTACACAAAACCAGATCAAGTTTTGCAAGTCCACATACAAAAGCGATGTTCTTACCTCCATATTACTTTTACTATATCTGAATATCCCTAAATATAAGGCAAAGTGCTTGACTTGACCCTCCATTTTCAGTGAGGTTAAACTGGAAGTAAACATTAGCCTTGATTTTCACTCATTTTTCATGAGAAAGCTATGTTTTAAATGGTTATACAGTGAATATTGCAACCTAAATTTGTCAGAACGCACACAAGTATAGAAATATTAGGCTATGTCATAATGCAATGTGCTCAACTTGACGTTTTTAATGATTTTGACATTTTAGTTCATCAGGTTTCAAAAAGTACAAATATTTTTTGTATTCAAAATGAATAAAAATGCTAAATAACTATTTTTATGTGACAATCGGGTGACAGTGTAGTGTGATACTCCTTTGGAGTGCCTACTTTAAAAAAAAATTGTATGCAGTATACTACAAGTTAGTGCCAAGTTAGTGTTCTTTTTTTTAAATATAGAAAACTGGATTAAAAATGCCCCGTCATAAACCTGTATGTCTAGAGTTGAAAGCTCCTTAATAAGCAATCTTCATTTCCCATCCTTCATTCAGCCTGTTTTGAAGAATCAATAATGGTGTCCTTCTGTCGCCCACAATCTTTTGCACAGATTCCAATTCAGAAAATGTAATTAGCTGAAAATGGATCAACATTGAGTTTGTTCAATTTCATTGTTATGCAAGACAAAAAGTTTAATATACAGTATTCTTCAAATGTCAATTTTAATGGTATTTTTGTGCCATGACCGCAGAGTCGGACACACTTATACCTAGACAATCATTTTAGCTTTTAAAGGGGGGGTTCACTGGTTTTTTTCTAGGCTTGATTGTGTTTATGGAGTGCAGTCTAACATGTGTTAATGCTTAGTTAAAAAAAAACGCATTCTTTTTCACATAATTTACCTTTATTCCACACCGCTCTGTCCCTTCTCTGAGAAACAGGCTGATATTTTCCTGTTTTTAAGAAGCCCCGCCCTCAGAAATAGGCGATGGGCTCCGATTGGTTAGCTAGCCCAGTGTGTGCTTTTAATGGTAGGCCTATGTTTTTTGTTTGTTGTTGTCTCATTCTTCTAGATATGCTGTTATGTATAAATGCTACTGCTTATGTTAGCTTTTAATATACGGTTTTATCCTGATTAAAGCTTTAATACAGTACGGCAACTGCACGCACGTCCATGTTTAATGCTTCTCATAGCTATGTGAAAATAAGTATAATTGTAACAGTTCCTTTTTGGAGTTGAGCTGAATGAGAGAGAGAGAGAGAGATGCAGAGGGTGTGCAGAGCAGGGGAACGCGAGGAACAGTATTGAGAACTGCTGCTTTAGAACATTGATTTTGAAACTTCAATTAGAATCGTTAGAAGACAGAATCGCGATTCATATATGAACAGATTTTTACATGCACCTCTAGTTTTCTCGTCCTCTTCTCTAAAGCAGCGCAGCATGGCCTCGCCCCCTTTGCTGCCTTTTCCCGAGGGCGGGGTTTATCTGGGTTTGTGATGTCACGAACTCAGGAAGTAACTTGTTGTAGTCCCTACCAGCCGTTTTTGTAGGCATTAAACCGCCAGAATTTAAAAAGACGATATCTCCGTTTGCATTGAACTTTCAGCTTCGTAACTTTGCAGATATTGTTTATGCTCAAACAGCAACATTACACACTAACTAACGTTAAAAAAGTGAAATCGCAATCAACCACCCCTTTAACATTGACGCCTCAGAAAGAATAGACTACAGGAAGATCAACCCAATGTTTATAATGCATAATATTTTCACAAAACATATTTTGTTTCAGTTTTTCACACTTTTTAATAAGACTGCAATATACTTCAGAGTTTGCCAATATTCCCTTGAGATCACAGCCAAATTGTTTTCAAGCCGAAGCAATGAAGCAGAATAACCAAACAGAATGAGAGGAACTCAGCCAGGTTCTTCTTTTCATTCAGACGCCATCAGTGTTGTGTAGCTGACAGCTGTCTTTCTGAGGGAGATCAGAATTCAGCACACTGCTACTTTATTTATGACGGTGCTTAAAAACAGTTGAGCGAGACCGTCTAAATATATGCCAGCGACGCTTAATTTGTCGCGCACTTCAGACGAAGATGGAGAATATAGTTGTCACAATGACTAACGTGTTCCCTCATTACCCACTGGGCTGACGTAGCACTATAAAACCAATTTCTGTCCAAGTGCTCCAGGAAGAGTGGCTGTCTCCGGCTCTTCTCTGAAAGGCTCTGAATCAATACAGCAATTTGAGAGAGTCGCTCGCGCTCTTTGAAGGCCGCACGGGAATTCGCTCACCAAAGGACAGACTGTGAGGTAAGGTGGTCTAAAGGGGCTGAACAAAATTAGAATAGTAAACAAAGGATGAAAACAACGCAATTAATTGTTTTTTTCTGCCAACTAACTTCAGGTGGAGTAGCTACTCCTAAATTATGGAAGAGAATTAGCATTTTCGAGCAGTGTGTTCCCTCTGGAATTTCCAGTGTGCATAATTTATGTTGAAGAATAAAACAAGTTTCTTCATGTAACATTAACCAAAGACTGGTGCCATAATCAAAACACTTATATATATATATATATATATATATGGGTGAATTCGGGTAATCTGGGACATTGGGTAATCTGGGACACCTAAACTCCAGTGTGTTTATTTCCTGTTCTAACAAAATTTAGTCAACAGGACTTTTACTATAATTTTAGCATAGATGTCTTGTGACTGAAATCACATGACTTCATTGGGGCGATTCCACAGAAAGGGGCAGGGCACACACACACACACGGAGTGTTTGTTCCCCAAGTAGCCCCAATTTTAATAGAATGGAGAACTTGAATAACTGACTGAATAATCCATTAATCAAATTGTTGCTTGCTGTTGCTTAAATTTTAGTCGATTCTTTAAAATATTAATACAATGTTAAACAAATGTTAAAACAATTTAAATAGTTTTAAATGAATTAAAATGAATTAACACAGTAGATTGTTCATCCTGTGTACAGAAATATTTTTTTTCCCCTGATATTGAAATATACATTTCCTTATTGAGATTTCTGTACTTCTGTAATTTCTTAAAAATTGGTGATATTGTGTTTGGCATGCATAAAGTATGTTGAATATAGGCTTTTTTTAGGCCTAAAACATATGTCCCAGATTATCAAAATCAGGCAGATTTTTTTTTTTTTGGCACAAAAAACACTAATAGGTGTGGCATGTCTTCTCTGGGTATAATATCGACATTCTATCTTCTGGTGTGGTTAGAAAACATCTTAGGGATTTCAGAAAAGTCTAATGTGTTGATCTAATGTGTTAGATAGATATCTAAATAAATCGCAGAAGTTAAAATTGCAAAAAAATGTCCCAGATTACCCGAATTCACCCTATATAATTATTATTTTGTATTTTTTTTTTTTTTTTTACAAATAATTAGGCAACAGTATTTAAAAAATATCATGAGGGCATGTGTTGCTGACTTTGTATAACATATGCATATCAATACCACGATTTTATCTGGCGTACTATTTATATGCATTTTCATGAGACCGGGCTGGTATTTTAAGTAGTTTAAAGTTAAAATGCCGTAAAGATGGATTTGTACTTTGTTCTTAAAAACACATTTTTTTCTTCACTTCACAAGATGTTAATTGATGGACCGTGTCATGTGGATTGTTGTGATGTTTTTATCAGCTGTTTATCAGACTCTCATTCTGACGGCACCCATTCAGTGCAGAGGATCTATTGGCGAGTAAGTGATGTAATGCAAACTTTCTCCAAACCTCTTCCGATGAATAAAACAAAGTCATCTTGGATGGCCTGAGGGTGAGTTAATTTTCAGCAAATGTTCATTTTTAGGTGAACTATTTTTTTATTACATTTATTTTGGTGTCAATCATCATGAAATTGTGACTGACTCATAACTGCAGTTGTTACTCCTGAAACTGTTCAACATTTATGTGACCATTTGTCATCCAAGCAGTGTGAACGGAATACATATAGAAATCCAGCATATATCATATAGTCACTTTCAGTTCAGCAATTTGTGGCTTATTTCTTTTGCACTGATTATTTCCATTGTGATATGGACTATTTGCATTGTGGTTTATTTCGGTTTCGTTGTGGACTATTTCTAACTTCTGTTTGCATTGCTAATGTTCTGTTGCCCCCCCTTGGGCCACCATAGCTGAGGAAAATCAGCACACCAACAAGAAAAGGAAAGTTCTGCTTCCTCTCAGGAGGATGTGGGGTTCTACTTTCATTGTGTTCCTGCTGAGCTCTCTGTCTTTCATTTGAGTATGATTTCCAAAACGAAATAGCTCTAGTATTCATTCAGATGATCCAGTGAACAGTGATTCTGTCTTTGCTGTGATTAAACCAATAGTTCACCCAAATGAAAATCATTTACTCAGCCTCATGTCGTTCCAAACCCTGTATGACTCTCTTTGTTCTGTGGAACACAAAAGAAGAAATGCTGAAGGTTTGTAAAGACATAAATGGGGTGAATTATTACTTCAAGTTCATTTCTCCAAAGTGAATCTCATCTCGGTATGGTTATTAAGCTGTTCATTTTCACCGTTCATCACATACACTCAGATCCCTTTATATCCTACAGCAAAATGAAAAGCGTTAACCAAACTGCCAGATTCGTTTGGGGATCAACCTTTTATTAGTCGACAGGATTATCATGGAAAATCTTTTCTGGAGTGTCACAACTGTGAGCACTCTGTTGAAAAAAAGAAAAAATAGAAAAAAAAATGTGAAAAACAGCAAAAACATTTGTAAATGAGTATAGTGAGGACAATAGATTTATCTAATCGAATATAGCGAAATATCATCTCACAATTCTTCATCATAACTCTCCCTGCAAGACAGTTTGGTGCAGAGCGGTAACAATAACGTATTGCTACCATACAGCCCATAATCATATAGAACTGCTTGTGGTTCTTTATGAATATTATCATAATTGTTATTCTTTTAGGGGATCTCTTTAGATTGTCTCAGTTTCCCTGTAGTGCAGCATGTCTGCAATGCAGCAAAAATAAACCTAATGAAGACGAGAGAGCGTTGCCTGAAGACACCTTTCTAGTGCACTACACATAGGAGGTGAAAGAGCCACACTGTCAGTGCAGTAGGTGGTCCGGTCTCCCCCCATGCAGCATGCTAAATCAACCTTTGCTTCCACTGCAGCTGATTTACACCTGAATCTGTCATTTCATTCGCTCCGGCTCTCAGAAGCTCACGTCATGGGCGAGATGCAGTACAGTAGAAAGCAAACGTGGTTCATGGATTTTCATATTGCACCATTAGAGAATGGAACACAAATAATTATCAATCAAGACTTGCTTTTCTAGGTTAAACAAGATATGTGCAAACATGACTAAAGGACTTTATTAACCAAATCAAAACAATTCCCTGTAATACCCACAAATAAAAGTGATTTCTCATTTTATATATATATATATATATATATATATATATTTATATATTTATACTCATAAGAATACGAAATCTTCACATTTGAATATTTTCGTAGTCAAAAAATTCTGGGCTGGACCCTCCAGTGGTCGGTATTCATACTGTCATCTTCGTCTTAAATTGGTTCATCCTCATGCACTCCAAGGATTTCTTCAAAACAGAACGCTGACAACTTTGGACCAATGGAAATCACTCTCACGCGAAACAGGCATATCAAAATGCCGTGTTGATGTTTTTAGCATCTTACAGCATGAGCACATCATTTCTAAGCTGTTTACTGCAAAAAAATACACTTTAACAAGCTGCTTAGCTGTTCTTAAATGGTTTAACCTGTTTTGAGCATCTAGCCAAGCTTCAGTTTACCTGGTTTAGCTGGTCTCCCAGCCTGACCAGCTTAAAAGTGCCCAAAATCCTCCAAATCCAGCCTACTGGACCATCCAAACCAGACTGGGGGACCAGCTAAGGCTAGGGAATCATTTTCAGCATGATTAGGCCAAATTACAGTTTGATGTTAGAATTTTCTAATCTAACAATTGTAAAAAAAAAAAACATAAAACCACACAGCACACAGAAATATTGTATAAAATTGATTGTCATTTTAATAAGACTGAGATTGTTTTTTTAGCCAATATCACAATCCATTGTTGAATTGCCTCATCCAAAAAGGATCCATGCATTTCTGTCTTAGATTTTGGTTAAATTTTAGAAGGCATCATAATATAGGCTGTGTGGTCAGATTAGTGAAATTTTGTGCAGAAGAAAGATCCATTTCAATAATTTAGAGAAGTATTAAGCACAGCTCACAAAAAAGTCACATTCAAATCAAGCTGCTTTCTACTGGTTAAATGGCAGGCCACTTGAAACTGTTGTGAAATCGGCATTGGAAAAACATTTGCACTCATGCAAAATTCCAGATCGCGTGAATTCCTTTTGGAATGACTGGATTTTGCCCACAAAACCCCACTGAAAAATGATAACACGTCTCACACAAGAGATGAAGACAGCCATGCAAAGTTAAAACAGTTAAAACTTTTAGAAAACACGTCGCGCATTTGTGGAGGTTTATTCCTTTTCACTGCGTCTCATATGTTTTTAAATACAATCTGAGTGAATGGTGGCCTCGGGAGACAAGCCAAAAGTTTCCTTAAGACCTATTTAATCTGCTAATAATTGTTTAATATTTATTGTGTGTTTGATTTTTAAAACAAAAAATATTTGTTGTTTGTCTCAATAAATTGGATTAATTTAAAAATACAGTGGTTAAATTAAATGTTTTTTTTCAATTTCTCTTGTTTTAAAAAAGGTTATAAAAAATGTCAATAATTATCGATACCAAACGATATGAAACATTATATCGTTGATACATTTTTAAAGCTATATCGCCCAGCCCTAATTTGTTTTCTATTTCAATATATTTTAAAATGTTATTTATTCCTATGATAGAAAAGCAGAAATGACTCCAGCCTTCAGCATCACATGATCCTTTAGAAATCCTTCTAACACACTGCGATTTGGTACTCAAGATTTTTTATTTTAGTGAAAAACATAATACTTTTTTCAAGATACTTTGATTGATATAAAGTAAAAAAAAAATTTTTTTGTACTATTATAAAAGTATTTGCTGTCATTTTTGATCAATTTAATCCGTTCTTGCTAAATACAAGTATTAATTTCTTTAATAAATACATAAATAAATAAATCTCACTGACCCCAGATATTTTAACAGTACTGTAATAAAATAATAATAATAAAATAAAAAAACTAAAATAATAATAATTAAAAAAAAAATTATTAAATGCTGATAGACTAGTTTGATAAATTTTCCACATAACAACTGTCTGTTGCAATGAATCTGTTCAAAATTGACTGAATGATTCAACTGCGTCGTTACTTAAAAATGTCATGGATGTTCCTGCATGACATTTCATGCTTTATGTGCTTTATTATACGCTTTAAATGTTTTATCGCAGTTTATGTATATAAATAATACTGTTTATTTCTTTGTAGTTTTATATTCATGCATAAAAAATTAAATACCATTCTTCATTGTATTCATCATGTTTAAAAACAGCAAACGCATATATATTAAGATATATACTAAATATTATAAAAAAGCTGACAAAGTTGAAGTACCCAGCTTTAATGACATTTCAAGCCAACAAAAAAGAACCTAACAAAAGCTCAAGATGTACAGCGAGTGTAGCAGACTGACCTGTGTCCTGTGATGGACTGACACTATAGCTGTCGCTTTCTTTGTCCACTGAGCCGGCCACTCTGGGCGTTCCCAGCCTCCAGTCCGTGCTGAGTGTGTGGACGGAGACAGGAGGGTGAGGGCGATTCAGCGTCCACTGACTGGCATAGCGGTTACGGGCTGCGGGACCAGCTTTAGCTGTACGGCGAGAAGTGGGATCTGGGGACGGTTATGAAGCTCTCGGTTAAATAGCATGATCACATATTCACTCTGTTGTTTGTGTTTTAAGAAGTTTCTTTCTTTCTTACTCGACAGACTGCTTTTGCTCGTCCCAGGTCGGACATCAGAGACGTCCACCAGCGGGCCGGTGGCCTGCGACAGAGACTGATAGTGGACAGAGTGCGTGACGGTGGCCGACTTCTGTTTGGCAGTTTCTCCAAAATCGTTATCAGTCAATAGCACTGTTGATCTGTCGTCTAACAAGGAAGGGAGAGATGGAACTATTAGAGACCCCAAAAGTATCATTCTTCCTCAGATATACGACGTTTAGGTTTGAATATGGTTCAGCGAACACGACTCACCCACTGTTTCCATGGTGTCTCTCTCTTCGATGAGCAGCTGCGCTCGGGGAATGTCGATGTGCATGCGGAGGGTCTGCTGTTGTTTGTTCATGGTATCTGAAGGCCTTGTGTTCTTACTGGAGGAGAACACAAACAAGCCTGTGAATAACCTTGTACAAGGTCAGCATGACATGTGAGCCATTAAATGAATAGTTTGCTCACCAACCTATAAGGTTTCTTTTCTCTGTGGAACACAAAATAAGAATTTTGAAGAATTTCCCAGCTACAGTTTCTATATAATGTAAGAATATGGTAACCAAGGACTGTCAAACGTAATAAAGGACAAGAGAGTCATCATAAAAGCATCCTTAAAATCTTCTGAAGTGACAGCCTTTTGCGCTTTATTCGTCACACAAATCTATTTATTATAGATTAATTTCTCTATAATGTTCTTTAGAACTGTCTGTTATAGTGAATCTGTTCAAAAACTGATTCTATTGTATGACTCGGGGGATCTGCAATATGAATCTGAATAAGGCGTATGAATCACTTGATGGTTTGACTCATTTGTGCATAATATTCTTTAAAACTGTCTATTAGAATGTATTTATTAACTGATTCGAGTGTTCGGTTTCAGAAGACCTGGAATATAGTGAGTCATATGAACTACTTGGGGCTTTTTAATAAAATGCTTTAAAAAAAAAACACTGATTATACAGTAAGGCTTTATACGATTTATAAGTCGTATGAATGACTTGATGACTTGACTTTTTAACAAAATGCTGATAGAACACTTGATTCATTTATTTGTGTGTAATATTCTATAGAACTGTCCATTATAGTGAATCTGTTCAAAGAAACCTTTTTTTCCCCCAGAATATCTGGAATATAGCGAGTCCTGTGAACTACTTGGTGCTTGTTTTTTTGTTAAACGATGCTAATAGAGTTAGATTTATTTAAGTTTGACTCATTTCTGCTTGAACTATCCATTACAATGAATCTGTTTAAAGAAACTAATTCCGTTGGTTTGCATCAGATATATGAGCATATGAGTCATGAATGCTTTCTCACAAAATGCTGATCGAGTTTGATTCATTTGTGCTGCATAATATGCTTTGTAACCGTCCATTAAAATTAATCTTTTAAATACACTGGCTTTATTTTGGATTTGGAGCCTCGACGACGTTTAGGTTTGAATATGGTTCAGCGAACACGACTCACCCACTGTTTCCATGGTGTCTCTCTCTTCGATGAGCAGCTGCGCTCGGGGAATGTCGATGTGCATGCGGAGGGTCTGCTGTTGTTTGTTCATGGTATCTGAAGGCCTTGTGTTCTTACTGGAGGAGAACACAAACAAGCCTGTGAATAACCTTGTACAAGGTCAGCATGACATGTGAGCCATTAAATGAATAGTTTGCTCACCAACCTATAAGGTTTCTTTTCTCTGTGGAACACAAAATAAGAATTTTGAAGAATTTCCCAGCTACAGTTTCTATATAATGTAAGAATATGGTAACCAAGGACTGTCAAACGTAATAAAGGACAAGAGAGTCATCATAAAAGCATCCTTAAAATCTTCTGAAGTGACAGCCTTTTGCGCTTTATTCGTCACACAAATCTATTTATTATAGATTAATTTCTCTATAATGTTCTTTAGAACTGTCTGTTATAGTGAATCTGTTCAAAAACTGATTCTATTGTATGACTCGGGGGATCTGCAATATGAATCTGAATAAGGCGTATGAATCACTTGATGGTTTGACTCATTTGTGCATAATATTCTTTAAAACTGTCTATTAGAATGTATTTATTAACTGATTCGAGTGTTCGGTTTCAGAAGACCTGGAATATAGTGAGTCATATGAACTACTTGGGGCTTTTTAATAAAATGCTTTAAAAAAAAAAACACTGATTATACAGTAAGACTTTATACGATTTATAAGTCGTATGAATGACTTGATGACTTGACTTTTTAACAAAATGCTGATAGAACACTTGATTCATTTATTTGTGTG
This sequence comes from Sinocyclocheilus grahami, assembly GCF_001515645.1. Classification (NCBI taxonomy): domain Eukaryota; kingdom Metazoa; phylum Chordata; class Actinopteri; order Cypriniformes; family Cyprinidae; genus Sinocyclocheilus; species Sinocyclocheilus grahami. Next base: position 1,312,978 of record NW_015505232.1, on the reverse strand, counting down.
TAATATTCTATAGAACTGTCCATTATAGTGAATCTGTTCAAAGAAACCTTTTTTTTCCCCCCAGAATATCTGGAATATAGCGAGTCCTGTGAACTACTTGGTGCTTGTTTTTTTGTTAAACGATGCTAATAGAGTTAGATTTATTTAAGTTTGACTCATTTCTGCTTGAACTATCCATTACAATGAATCTGTTTAAAGAAACTAATTCCGTTGGTTTGCATCAGATATATGAGCATATGAGTCATGAATGCTTTCTCACAAAATGCTGATCGAGTTTGATTCATTTGTGCTGCATAATATGCTTTGTAACCGTCCATTAAAATTAATCTTTTAAATACACTGGCTTTATTTTGGATTTGGAGCCTCGTATGAACTACTCTTATGATGCTTTTAGTCATTTTAGGATCATTATGCTGTCGCTAAATAGAAAGAGCAGCTCAGAGGCTATTCAAAATATCTTATTCTCTGTTACATAGAAGAAAAAACATTCTTATGGGTTTGGAACAAAATGACAGCAAATAAATGACAGGATTTCTATTTTGGGGTGCTTTTGCTGTAAAAAACAAATCTGAAAATGTGTTGTGTTTACCTCATAAGCATTTCAGCCAAACTCTTTGCATCTGTGGGAAATACAATAAGCTTTATTAACATAAACAGAAAATGGAAGTACTATCGAATCATGAAAAATAAGGCTGATACGAGTAAAATCTCAAACGGCAACATATGCTGTCTGTATTTACGCCTACGAATCTACACCTTCTCTCTGATCTGTAGCTAAGAGCTGTGAAAAACTTCTGACCCCTGAGCCGCTTCAGCCTCTGCTCTCTCCTCCTCCTCCTCAGCACCATCAGCAGGACGAAGAGCAGCACCATTCCCACCAAAATGCAGGAGATCGTCACCATCATCTTCATCCCCTCATTGCTGGTTTTCTTCACCGGGCCCTTCACCGGGGTCTTCACCAGCGGAGGAATGGTGCCTTTTGCAAACACATTTAATATTAAAAAGAGCAAACAATTCATTTGACAATTACTTTCAAGGTGATCGATCCATCAAACTTCGCTTACTGCCGTCGTAGTTCAAAGTAGCAAATTTGACACGTTTCTCAGCCAACCCTGCGCTGTTGGACACCTTCATCTGCAGTTCGTACCAGGTGGCTTCCTGCAGGTCCAGCAGGTTGAAGCTCTTCGTAAGAGAGGTACGCTTCACTTTGGTCCACACGGGGCTGTCCAAAGGACGGTATTCCAGAATGAAGGAGGTGATTGGACAACCGCCATCATTCCAGCCAATCAGGTTGAGTTTGACGCATGTTCCGTTAATACTATTAAAGAGCTCCTGCTCTTTGGAGAACTGTGGCTCTGTGATGGGTGAAGATGAAGAAGGAGAACAGGAACGGTGTTTTCAACACAATTACACACCATTATTTGAGAAATAGGATATACAAAAATAAAATGCACACCTTTCCCATGAGTCTTTGCTTCGATTATTTCACTGATTCGGCCTGGACCAACAGCATTTTGGGCCGTTAGCGTGAACTTGTACCAAGTGCCACAGTTGAGGTTCTCCAGACGGTAGGAACGCTCGCTAGGACTTATAGAAATACTTCCCCACTTCTCACTGTTGTCCTCTGAGTATTGCAGAATATATCCTGCATAAAGAATTAATTTAGAAAAATAAATCTCTCTGTTTGATTTTTTTTTAAATGATTTTTTAGGACTGACTCTCATTTTTCAAGCAATGCAATCGAATCCATTTGTACAGTGCACTTTGTATCCAGTTCATCCACATCAGTTGCTATAGTAATGACTTTTCTTTCACATCGACAGAGTTGCTGTTAGTGTGACAAGGGTGGATGAATTGTAGACCTTGCTATATTTTATGTATTCAAACACAGGTGTCACTTTACTGTTTATTTCATTAACTAATGCAATGAAACGCATTTTAAGTTTCAAATTATAACATCATGATATGAGGGATTTTACAGTTTGTCACTCTAACGGTAGTTATGTAAAATTGGTTTATATTTACATTACCATTCAAACGTTTGGGGCATACCTGTCAACCCTCCCGTTTTTCCCGGGATTCTCCCGTATTTTACCATTCTATCCCGCTATCATCCCGTTTAAATATTTTCCCGTATTTTTAATCTTTCTATAAAATAAAAAAATAAAAAATCCCACTAGGCGTATTTTATATGTTTGCTAAATTCGCTTACGGTAAAACTCCAGTAATTTGTATGGGCCAAACCTCATTATATGAATAATCACGACAACAAATTCCAAGGTTGTCCAGTTGCCAGATCTTGGCATAAGACGCATCTTTCTCACATTATCGACGCATACAAATTTCAACCCATTTGTCCCCTCAACTTGGCAACCTACAACAGTGATGCTATTGACATGTGCGCAGTAGTACCGCGGGAAGGAAACAATAATCACTGGTAGAAATGGGAGAAGAAGACTTAGGCAGTGCTCCAGTGAAAAAAACTAAATATACATGTAAATGTAAATTGACATGTATAATGAGATATAGCTTACACTTTAAAAGGGTATTTAATTGATTAAATATGAGCGCTGCAAGTTTCAAAGTCAGGTGCTGCCTTGTTTTGTTTACTGCGGTTACGGGGGAAACGGCTATATTCCTGGTGAAAAGCGCCATCTGCTGGCAGAGAATGAATATGCGTTTTCAATAAGCCCTTCTGCTCTTTGTTTAGACCAAAGCCAAAAACGACCCTTATTTTTATGCAGAAAACATGCAGTTGTAAATGTGAACTGGTGGATCGACAAGAAGATAATGAATTATAAAACTAAAGATATAGCCTACACTAAGATATATTTATGTTACTAAATTAATCTAATTGTTTGATAATAATTGTTTAAATGAATATAAAAATAATATAATATAAAATGTTTTACTTTTGACTCCCTCCCCCCCCCATACCCCCCCTTTCCCGTATTTTGGTACCCAAATGTTGACAGGTATGGTTTGGGGTTGATAAGATGTTTTAATGTTTTGAAAGAAGTCTCTTATGCTCAACAAGGCTGCATTTATTTAATCAAAATTACAGTACAACAGTAATGTAGTGAAATATTATTACAATTAAAAAAACTTTTTTCGTATTACCTTTTTCTTTACATTTGTATTTTATTCCTGTGATGCAAAGCTGATTTTTATATATTACATACATATATAACCATGAAAGGTTTTTTTTGAGACAATCCAGTGATTTGAATAATTTACTAATCAAATGTACATGTAATCTAATATGATAATTTGTAGTCTTATTGTGAACTTAATGGATACTAAACCAAAGGACCAGATTGTTCATCACAAATAAATCTGCCATCAGTGCAAAAACAGATTCAAACTAACATGATGAAACAGATAGTTCAGACGCTAAATTCTGATTGGATGAGCCACATTCAAATCTTTATGCCTGTAAGAATGCAACTGTAATAACACATTAATTACATTTCATATTAATTTAGGGGAAAATATCTGATTTGAATTAGATTTTAACCTAGCCACAAATGTTTGTACTGGGTTTCTACAAATAATAAAACATTTAATTACTTTATTATTTGACAAAATACTAAATATATTTGATACAAATATATTTAGTATTCTACAAAATATTAAATATATTTGAATAGAATATGCCAAAAAAAGACAATGTTGCTTAAATCATGATCATTTGAAAGACGGATTACATTTTTTTTCTCTTTTTTTCCAGCAGAAAAACAGCTGAAGGTGGAAGCAGCTCACCTCTAATGGAGCTCCCACCGTTGTCTCCTGGTATCCAGGACACAGTAATGGATGTGGTGGTTGTCTTGGTCACAGTGAGACGAGGTTGGTCAGGGGGGACTGAAGATGATATTTATACAGTGAGAAACACTGCGTAATAACTCAAAGGAAATGAAACTGACACATAGAGAACCATCCCGCCTGACTCTCACACCTCACCTTGAACCTGAAGGTTCAGAATTATTTCATCCGTTCCCCAGTTATTGCTGGCGACACACGTGTAATACCCAGAATCCTCTGCTTTCACGGTCTTAATGACGAAGCTGCCATTTCCATGGATACTGCGTCTTCCATCAATGACCGCAGGGGCCGGGCTCCCGCTGGCGAGAAACAGTGTGAATCCTCAATGAAGAGGGCAGAGTTTGACATTTCCCAGCATTCCCCAGTGACTGATTCTACTCATAGGTATTCAGATGCTTGTGTTTGCTTTTAACGAAAGGCTAGATCTGCAATGCGGTATGTTTTTTTCACTATAATACGGAGCTGTTGTCATGTTTGTCTTAAATCACATGCTCATACTCATGTTAATATGTTTTTGAGAGTGTATGTTCTATACATTCTAGTCTGCGCCCATGAAACAGTTTTATTTACCTCTCTTTCAGCCATTTAATGGCAGGAGGCGGGTCTCCGACCGCCCTGCAGGGTAAAACAACATCCCTCATCCATGGCGTTGTAACAGTACCACTGAAGGTGAGGATTTTGGCAGGAGCTGTTTAAAAACATTTAAAAAATCACCACAATTTATTGTTTTATTGATTTTGGAAAGCCAAATACTTTTTGAATTTTATTTCAGAACACAATCATTGCAAATTACACCATATTTATGCTACTATTCAAAAGAAATTAATATTTTTATTTAATAAGGATGCATTAAATTGATCAAGTGACAGTAAAGACTTTTATAACTTTACAAAAGATTCCTCCTTCAACTAAACGCTGTTCTTTTGAAGTTTTCATTCATCAAAGAATCTTTAAAAATGCATCACGGTTTACACAAAAATATTAAGCAGCTCAACTATTTTCAATATTGATAATAAGAAATGTTTCTTGAGCACCAAATCTGCATATTATTTTTATATTTCTGAAGGATCATGTGACACTGAAGACTGGAATAATGATGCTGATAATTCAGGAATAAATTACTTTTTAAAATTATTCAAATAAAAAAACAGCTGTTTTAAATTGTAATAATATTTCACAATATTACCGTTTCTACTGTATTTTTGATAAAATGAATCCTGCCTTGATGAGCATAAGAGCCTTTCAAAAACATTTTAAAATCTTACTGACCTTAAACTTTTCAACAGTAGTGTCCTCTAAAAATGTGTGAAGTTACTGCATTAGATAGTAGAATATCAGCTCTATTTGAGCTATTTATTTTATAGAAAAACACAAAATATTTGTAAAAAATAAGATGATTAAAAGAATGATTGGTAAGGGTAACGATTTTTTTAAAAATCACACTGAGTTTCTAAAAGCTCTTGCAGCGTTTGTTCACAGATGCCATTAGGTTTAATATTTTTACTGCAATGACATTCAGATATTTTAAAACATACTTAAGTCCCTAAATATCTTTTGGGTCCACTGTATGTTTCAGGAGATTTTTACACTTTGGCGTATTTTGTATCTTAGATTGCTCATGGCTCATTGTCATGTTCCTCATGGGAAGGTCCACAAGAACTCAAAATACGACTAATTACTCCAGAATGGTTGATTTACAGAATGGCTGAACAAGAGCTGAAACTTAAAAATATCCCCCTAAAACCACAGATCAGCTGCTTTGCTTCTGAAGAACGAATCGACTCGCCTTTGGCCAGAGGTTCCACGGTGATGACATCACTGCTGTTCCCCCGGCCGGCCGCAGTCACCGCCATCACCCAGATACTGTACTTCCTGTTGCGACTGAGATTGTGAACCCGGTGTAAGAATTCATCTGGGGCCACTTCAAACTCACTGACCACCTAAACGAGACCCAAAATAAATGATTGCTGGTTAGACCTTGTGTCTTCCATCAGTTGACAACTTGCGTCACATAGTTCTGTCAGGACCACTATCGTCAAAGATGATTGACAATTAGCATACAGTTTGGATTGGCGGTATGGTTCTGTTCTGGGCAAGAACTCCCTGCGCATCCATGCAGCCTAGCATGGATGAGAGCAGGGAGAGCAGTGATACCCCCCTCCAGGATAAATAGAACAGAACCAACATAATTGTATTGCAGATATCGTTAAAGTTCAATAATTTTATGTACACATTTTAGAATTAGTCTGATTCAAAGGATAATCAGAAGGCTGAATCCTGACTGACAGAGGAGGAGCTGGGGATGGAGGAGGGTAATTAGCTATTGAGCAATGCGAAAACTGCTGATAATACTGAGGGACATTATATATGAATGCTTAGATAGGTGTCGTATTCCTATAAGTAGATGGGGATCAGCTGAGACTCAGCTGATGCTAGCTTGACTAACGTGACCTGCCAGAACTACCGCTACACTTGATTTCTCTCATTTTAAACTGAGAAAGAAGAAGCTATTTAAACACCACCTTTAGCTCGATGGCACAGTACTGGCTCTGCGCTAAAATGCTTTGCACTTCCACACATTGTCTTAATAGCCAGCCTGACATCTCTCCTGTTAGTATGAGAGCAGTTGGCCGAGTCTTACCGTGGGATACGAGCTGGAACAGAAGACTGTGTATTTCCTAATCACGCCATTCAGCTTCAGCGGAGGGAGCCAAGAAACATACACCACAGAGCTGGAGGCTGCAGCTGCCTTCACCCCGCCGGGCGGACCGGGCACTGCAGAGAAAAGATTCAGGCTGTTTGGAGAGATCTTTACCAACTTTTTTGGCTAACAGAAAGACAGAATTTGACAGCAGAAGATCTTTTTTCTGTGACTTTAGTTGGTCGAAGAATGGATATCCATGGGTCATACCGTCCTCTTTGGTGCGGATGTAGATCTGGTCACTGCGTACTCCATCTCCTGCTCTAGTGAAGGCCAGAACTTGGATACTGTAGTTGGTGTATTTCTCCAGACCCTCCAGCTCCAGCTGGGCCTTCTGGGTAGTGACGTTTCTGATTTCCCCTAGCTCTGTAGTGGCATAAACAACAAGATTTTAAAATCTGGCTTAAGACTTGCTATCAAGTCATACTGTAGCTGACTGTACTAAGGTAAACACAATATTACTGAGTGACAGCCAATGAGATTTCTAAAATGAAGTGAACACTGATTTTTTTATACAATATTTACTGTAAATTCACAAATATAAATGCAAATTTAACCCTGTAAAGACTGACATACAAAATAATAGTCAGAAAAAACACACTTTTATAAAATAGAACAGTGTATCAAATCTTTAGACAAAATATAAAAAGAAAATTTTAAAATTCAATTAATTTCACATTTGATACACCAGGCTTTTATAGAATATGGAGCTCACACTCGATGAAAAAACTCTTCAATTTTATTCAAAGGCCCAAACTGAGCAAAAATATGCAATTTAGTGCAGATGTTGGTTTTTCAATTTTATTAAAAGGCCTTTTACTATCTAAAAAGTATGAACTACCAATAAAAGGGCAGAAGAGGCATGTAGTAGATTGTGTACAACAGGTTTTTCCAGCAAAGTTTTGATCATGTTGGTATTAAAGATGCGTTTACATGACAGTGTTCAACTAAAAATGAAAACCTTTAATGCGTTTTGACCAGTGATAATACCACATTGGTGTGAAATTATATGGTGGCGAATGTGGAGAGAAGTAAAAAAAAAATTGGTCATATAATCGTGCTCAGGATAGTTCACCTAAAAATTTTAATTCTGTCATCATTTACTCACATAAAAAAAGACATTTTGAAGAGTGTTGGTAACCAAACAGTTGCTGATTAGTGATGTGCAAAAATAACCGGCTAGTCGAATAAACGGAACTGCTACTGCTAGTCAACATTGAAAATACTAGTCAAAATTTTGCATTTTTAAAAATAACACACTGTTTTGAAAAGTGGATATCTGGAGCGGCCGACATTCATTTCTTTTCACCTCAGACCTTGCATGCATGCGTTTTTTTATGTCACTCAGTGCCTGCTCAGAAATTTCCGCTCGGAAGATTAGTCTTTGGATGAATAAGGTATGGGGGCGTATTTACTGCTTTAAAGGGGGAGTCGTTATGAATAAAAGGGAACTGACTTTCTTCAGAAAGATTTCTTTTACATTTTTTTTATGTTATCTCCGTATGATGCCTAATAAAATAAGTGTTTAGCAGTGCAGCACTGTTTTGTTTACATTGTGTTTCTGCTTATCCAAAAGCGCCACCTAATGTCAGAGATTGAATTTGCATTTTCATTCATCCTGTCTGCTGCTTTTGTTGCCGTCAGCATTGCAAATTGTAATGGTTTGATGGAAAATAAGAACAACTCAAATAATAGGCTATCTGGAATTATTCAAAGTATCTTCTTTTGTGTTCAGAACAGAAGAAAGAAACTCATACAGGTTTGGAACAACATGAGGGTCAGTAAATGATGACAATATTTTCATTACTGAGTGAACTATCTCTTTTATTAGTCAAAAGAATAACACAACATGTATAATATGACTTCTTTAACAGCTCTTTCGCCAGGAATTTGTTATTGTATAATTAAATAATGAACAATGTACACCCATGCAGGATATAGGGCAGGCACTGAAACTTTTCTGCAGCTCTCCAGCAAAGTTGCAAGTTTTAAATTTTTAATGCCTCCATTTTTTCCTGCTATCTATCATTCCTTTAGTATTCTAGCTGCTGCTGTTGGATGGAAAAGATGTCTGTTGGATGTCTTTTGCTGCTCGGTGCTGAATTTTGTCCCCGAGTTGCCCGGGCTGAATTCTGCTGCTTCATAATAAGGCAATTTATAAGCAAATAGCTCCTGGAAAGAGCCGGATCGACATAATGTGTACTGTGAGTTTGTTCTACTGAGCACAAGTTGATCGAGAGCCATAAAGCAGCCAATTAAAGGTGTGCAGAATGTGCTATGTTGCTCTCCGGTTTGTGTGCTGCAGTACTGAGTGATCGATTAACTAACCTCACAGTCTAAATCACTCATGAGAGGCCTGTTCAGACAAAGGCCTATTCAAGTATGCATGCTGGCACAACACTTATGAAAAGAGACTATTGCTGAATTGCAAAAATGCATGTCCAGTATTGGTGATAGTGTAGTATGTATTTTTCAGTATGTAGTAAGCCAGTATGCCAGTACTGGACATAAAATTGCATATTATTAGTATTTGAGAGCCCTTGCATAGCTGCATGTATTGATATCGGAGTCGGTTGTGGATAACATTATCCTAAAAGCATACTTTAAAATTTGAAAATAGTATATAACGTGCTATAGTTTGGGATGCAATAATGTCACACTATATAGTATACACTATATAATATACCTTTTCAACTGGGAATTCTTCCTTTAGAAGGCAAAAGAAACTTAATACCAATATACATAATGCCTATGTAATTCCCAGTTGAAAAGGTATATTCTGCCCCCTCGTGGTCCATGGAAGCAAAATATTTACAATAACAAATATCTCACACACACATTTTTTACATTTATGAATATTTATTATTACCGTGTGTGTGTGTGTGTGTGTGTGTGTGTATATAAATTACAATTTAGCAATCTATTTATTATCTATATAATTTAAAACAATTTATCTCTCTAAAAAAAAATATACATATAGAGAGAGAGAGAAAGAGAGATTTTGTTTTATATGTATTAATATTTATTATTACTCTGTGTGTGTGTGTGTGTGTGTGTGTATACATAAATTCCAATGTATTATTTATTATTACACACATTTTATATATTGTATGTATACACACATATAATAAAAATAAATAAATAAATAAAATAAAAAAAATATATATATATAAATCTACAGTCTACAATCTACAAAATGAAAGTAATGCTATTTCAGGCACATTAAACTGGGTTGGGGTCTGAGCTGTACCTCCGTCTAGTAGATTGGCCCAGTAGATGATGCGGAAACCCTGTAAAACACCATTGAGAGCTTCCCTGGACGGAGTCTGCCAGGACAAAGAGATGCTCTCAGGGGAAGCAGCCGTGGCCACAACCTTCTCTGGAGCTCTGCTGGGTACTGAGAGCACAAGAGAAATATAGAAAATAATCTCATAAATAGCCTAATTTCTCACTGGCTCCGAACATGTACAGTAGGTGTGAAAGAAACTGATGAATTAACTTGAATTGGGTTCTTAGCGGTTTCAAGTGCTGTCAACTTTTCCAGTAGCCACTAGATGGCAGCAAATATTACAAATGTGCTTGGTGCATATCATGATATTTTTGATGATTAGTTTTTAAAAGAGATAATTAAAGCTATAAAGAATTTACACTGAGGGACTAACATTTGCTGCATCATGTGAATGATTACAGTGGCTTACCGTCCTCCATTGTTGTGGCCCGGACCTCACTGGAAGCCGGTCCCGGTCCAGCACTGTTACTGGCCTGCACCACCACCTCATACTCGGTGAACTTCTTCAGGTTGTTGAGGCTCAGGGACTCGGTCTCTCTCGTGGCCTCCATGCTGATGCAGACGAACTGGTGACTGCCGTTGATGGAGTGTTCTCGATGACACACCTGATACCCCCTGATCACGCCATTCTGGAGATGTTTCAGCGGTGCCTGCAGGTGATGGTGTTTAGAAGCAAGACCTCAGTTACTGGCATGCACTCTTAAAAATAAAGTTCTTTATTAAAACTGATGGTTCCACGATGAACTTTTAACATGGAACCTTTCCAATGCACAAATGTTTTTTAGAGAATAAAAATGCTCTTCACACTAAGAAAAAAAAAGTTATTTTAAGAACTGATCAATGAAAGGTTCTGTTTGGGGAACCAAACATGGTTCTTCTTTGGCATTGCTGTGAAAACCTCACTTTTTGAACCTAATTAAGAGTGTATACCCGTATATATATCACCACATAATTAAAAAGTGCAATCAATCAATCAATAAAATAAAAAAAAATTAAAAAACTTTTTATATTCAATGGTTAAAACTCTCTCTCTCTCTCTCTCTCTCTCTCTCTCTATATATATATATATACACACTACCGGTCAAAAGTTTGGAATCAGTAAAACTTGTAATGTTTTTTAAAGAAGTCTCTTATGCTCATCAAGGCTGCATTTATTTGATCAAAAATACTGAAAAAAAAACTGTAATCTTGCAAAATGTTATTACAATATAAAATAATGGTTTCTATTTTAATATCCTTTAAAATATAATTTATTCCTGTGATGCAAAGCTGAATTTCCATCAGCCATTACTCCACTATAAAGTGTCACATGATCCTTCAGAAATATTCTAATATGCTGATTTATTATTAGAATTATCAGTGTTGGTAACAGTTGTGCTGCCAAATATTTTTTTGGAAACCGCGATACTTTTTTCAGGATTCTTTGATGAATAAAAACTTAAAAAGAACAGCATTTATTCAAAATATAAATCTTTTTATATATCTATAGTAAATATTAGGAATAAATATAATAAAATTAATAACAATTATTTATATTTATTTTAATCATAAATATTAAATATTACAAAAACATTATAACAAAACAACACATTATTTATATATACATAAAGTTATATATATATATATATATATATATATATATATATATATATATATATATATATATATATATATATATATATATAATATGTATATATGATTACGTTTCATGTGTATTGTATATATTTATAATAAAGAATATTAATAATATTGAATGAGTAAACCTTTAATTGGTATGTGTATGCATATGTTTATATAACATCAAACTTGATAGAGTCACGATAACCTGTGCAGCCATACCTTCCATGTAACTTTTATGCTTTGGGAAGTGATGGCTTCCAGTGTGACGTCTTGGGGTGGTCCTTCAGGATCTAGAGTGGTCAAACATATACCCTGTTTAGCCTGGTCTGATATCTGCCATCATGTTTCTCATAAACAGTGGCCTCAGTAGTTATCAGTATCTCAATCACGCTCCTGTAATGTCACCCTTGACCACCAGTAGGCAGTATTGCAACATAATTCCTTCTGTGTGTCAACTGATGGAACAGGAAGTGAAACATTAATAATATATATATATATATATATATTTACATTGCTATTAGTTCTATAAATAGAAAAGCTACTCAAAAACTCCTAAAAGATGGTCCAGTATTTTAAATATCAGAAAAAAAGATGAAAGAGTAACATGCGCTGATGAACTGTACATATAATACAAGGAACATGAATATGACTAGTATATCGTACCTGCTTCATCGGTGGTTACTGTGAGCTCATTGCTGGGTTCACTGTCGCCAATGTGGTTCTTCGCGAACATACGGATGTTGTAGGTGGACGATGGGTGAAGCTCTATGATGGTGGCCTGGTATAGGGTGGGAGACACATCTCTGGTCCTGCGAGCTCGTTCCCAAGTTTCTGTTTATGGTTGAGGAGATGGTTGATAACATATCCGGATCTCATGTGTCAGCTGATCAGCTTCATTTATAGGTCTATTACAAGGTCTATGATGATCTATTCATGCCAAAACGGCTACTGTTGCTTGTATTGGGTTGGATCATGTACCTGTTTTATTTTTGCATTCAATATCGTAGCCGGTGATGGGACTGTTCCCATCGAATCCCATGGTCCAGCGGAGGGCGATGGTCCTCTCTTTCACCTCACGAATCTCCACTTTAGGTGGCTCTGGTGGCTCTGAGAATTCAACGATACCGCGCTCAGATTCTCAGAGGCATTGAAACCCTCCCCACATTTCAACAATGCCTTTTAAAATCAGGAGATTTCCCCCAAGAGTCATTTCAAATGCCTAATAAATCCCCCGAATCTCCAGCCAAGCCCAAGCGATTTTCCGGCTGCTTACCTTGAACTGTTAACTGAAGGATGCCTCTGTCTTCACCATAGGAGTTAATGGCATGACAGGAGAAGAACCCAGAATCCTCTCTCATTGTTGGATAGATCTGAAATCAGGAATATGGTGTGTGAATGAGCAACTAGAAAAAAGATATCCATACCCTAAATGACCCTGATCATCACAAACCATTCACATCAAACTTTATAAAGAAAGTGCAGATACCTGAAGGACCTGCTATGCTTATAATATGAAATTAGTTTGGTAGTCAAATATATATATATAAATAAAAAAAATATTATATATATATACCACACTTAAAATGTTTGGGGTCCGAATGATTATTTAAAAAAAATCAAGAAGGATGCATTAAATCAATCAAAAGTGAAATTATTTCATATTTCAAATTATTTCTATTTCAAACTAAGTTTCTTTTAAACTTTCTATTTATCAAAGAATTTTGAAAAAAAAAAAAGTATCATGGTTTCCACATAATTTTTGAAATAATAAGAAATGCTTCTTGAAAACCAAATCAGAATATTGGAATGATTTTTCTGAAGGATCATGTGACACTGATGCTGGAAATTCAGCTTTAACATTAATAAATAATAATTTAACAAATAGTTATTTAAAATTGTAATAATATTTTACAATGTTATTGCTTTTACTGTATTTTTGATCAAATGATTACAGCCTTGGTGAGCATGAGAGACTTCTTGCAAAAGCAAAAAAAACAAAAAAACACCAACTGCAAATTTTTGAACAGTAATGTACATATTTTGTATATTATATAAGTCAAAATTGTATTTATTTATTACATATAAATAACCTATAATAAATTAAATATGTAAATAACTATAGAAATATATTACTCTGTATATATTTTTTTTACTTTTAAAATATATAATAAGAGTAATATGTAATAATAGTAAGTATGTGTAACTTGAAAGACCTGTTCAGCGTTAATTAAACTTCCAGAATTTAAACCATTAGTATGACATTTTTGAACTAAGTGTGAAAGATTGATTCATTTTAAAATATGTGCATCAAAGTATCAGAGGCCAAGCATGAAAAATTACAATGCACAAATGAAGAATGTGACCTGCAGGGTGGAGACGACCTCGTCGCCGACATTCTTGACCGCTACCGTGTGCCGCCACATGTCTGGATTGATCATGTGTGACTGCTTCTCCTTTTCCACCTCCTTCTCCCATCTAACCATGATGGGCTTCTCACCATGCGCCTTGCAGCTCATCTCTATCTTCTCTCCTTTCGTTGCCAGCGAGTTGTTGGGATACGATGTTATCATGGCTGGAACTGAGAGAGAGAAAAGAAAAAGCATCATGAAGACAAATGGCATCACTGCGGATCAAACCAAACAAGTTTTTCTTATGACTTCAACGACTTTTAACTTACATTCGTGCAAATGCCATGTAACACTTTGCAACAGTGAGGATCAGAACACTGTACTACCCCAGACAAGGTAAATGTTTTACAGCTCTATGGCAATAACAAGATTGAATGTGATGCTTTATGCAGAGGTACAGTTTTTACTCCGTTCTCACACACACACACACACACACACACACACACACACTCATGTCCTGGTTCCTCACAGGCATTCATTGGAGGAGCCAAGCACCAGGCGGGTACGTGGGAGCGCCGGTACAGCGTGTGATGTGATTGAGTGTGTCAGATTGAAAGTCCCGACCGTTTACATGTCATCTCTTATTCACTCCAGCAATTCTCAGCTCAGCAGCAACAAAAAAAAAGAAGAAAAAAAAATCCATGCCTGAATTAAAAATGACATATTTTCTGATTTTTTAAAAAGTATTTTTTAAATATTAAAACCACATTTTTTTATGATTTTTTTTTTGTCTTTTGTCACATTATTTTAAGTAACATTACCCAAGTGCTGCATGTTTAACAAGGGGGAAAAATAAATTTCTAATAAATATTCCCAATGTTCCCAATCAGTAGCTAATACAAGAGAGGCAAAAAAAAAAAGAAAAAAAAAAGGCAACACCAGTTATTGTTCATTAAAACTAAAAATCATTTTCGGTTAATGAAATAAAGCTGACATTAAATAAAATATAAATTTTAAATGAAAACACACTAACTTAAAAACTTACAAAATATATATAATTATAAATGTTGTTTTGGCAACTAACTGCAGTTTAAGTATTGAAATTACTAAAACTAAATAAAAAAAATTAAAATCTACAGAGAAATATTAAAATACAACAACATTATCAAAACTTACTAAAACTTCAACTAAAATTAAATGGAAGTCTATCTATCTATCTATCTATCTATCTATCTGTCTGTCTGTGTCTGTCTGTCTGTCTGTCTGTCTGTCTATCTATCTATCTATCTATCTATCTATCTATCTATCTATCTATCTATCTATCTATCTGTCTGTCTGTCTGTCTGTCTGTCTGTCTGTCTGTCTGTCTATCTATCTGTCTGTCTATATGTCTGTCTATCTGTCTGTCTGTCTGTCTGTCTGTCTGTCTATCTATCTGTCTATCTATATGTCTGTCTATCTGTCTGTCTGTCTTTTGCTCATGAAGGCTGCGCTTGTTTGATCAAAAATAGAGAAACAGTAATAGTAATACAATAAACAGTAATGTTGTGAAATATTACAATTTAAAACAAGCTTTCTATTTTATTATACTGTAAAATATAATTTATTCCTGTGAATTCCATTTTCATCAGCCATTACTCCAGTCTTCAGAAATCATTCTGATCTATTATCAATGCTTATTTAGCAATGTTGGAAACAGTTGTGCTGCATAATATTTTTTATATTTTTTGGAACCATGATACTTTTTTCAGAATTCTTTGAGGAATAAAAAGTTAAAAAGAACAGCATATTTAAAATAGATTTTTTTTTTTACATTTCTTTACTATCACTTTTTATCAGTTTAAAACATCCTTGCTGAATAAAATTCTAAAAAAAAAAAAAAAAAAAAAACTGATCCCAAACTTTTGAATGGCAGTATATGTATAAATAAATATAAATATAAATACATTGAATATGAATAATATACTTTTTTTGCATGACTTTAGTAAAAAAGTTACTGAAATTAGTATGATTTAATGATTATCAGTATGATTAATATAAACATTTCAAAAGATTAACTTAAAAATGGTATCATCGTGTACTGTCACTGAGCACTGGCTAATGCTAGCCCTTTTTGTCCAGCCTGTTAGCAATCCTAGTGTTTTCATTTGTAAACACTGAGAACAGGACAAGTGCGAAGTCTCTTAAAATGAAAAAGGTAAAAATGAAGCTGTACAGTCCCCCGCTAAAAGACACAGGCAGCCTAAACGGCATCCTATTTCTTATCCCGGCCGAGCGCTCGCTCCTTATGTGATTATCCAGAATAAAACACTAAAGAGGGAAGTAGTCTCTGTGTTGGAGGGGCAGCTGTATCTTCCCTCAGGCTGCGAGCTGTCTTCATCATGACTGCATAATTGCTGTGTTGATGTATTTCTTTAATATCCAGCTGAATTATAAGCAGCAGTCGGACTGAAAGGGAAGGTGCTAATTCCTCTCCTGAGATGCAGACAGAAGAAGTGTGTGTTGCTGGGCAGGAACTTGCTCTCCGGCTGTAGGAGTGATTTACGTCTCTTCTGAATCCTCTCTGATTGATTCAGGCTCATTTTACTCGTTCATTTAGGGGTCGTAAATGGACAAAAATGAGCCGTGTTAGGCTGCTTTGTGCGCTTGAGCCTGAGCGTTAATTTATTTTTGCATGTGTCACGAATGCACACATTTACACACGGTCTCTCAGGGTAGCAGTTTTATTCCCTGCTCTATCAGGGGCAGAAGAAGAGAGATTCACTCATGCTGAGAGACAAACGGAGATGAGAAACTGGTAGATTCAGCATTATTTACCTGAGAGGAAAAATTAATTTCTAAACTTGAATTGAACACTGCAAAACTTCTGTTCACTTCAATCAAGTCAAACTGTATTAGAGTATATTTAAAGGTTCACGTGTACATTAAAACTCTACATTACACCTGCCAAAAATCATGTGTTTAACATATTTAACACAATTATTTTATCCAAATTGACATTTAACCATTTCTTTCTGTTCTGTGTGATTTCTAAAGTTCATATTCAATACAGACCTAATCCGGATACTTGTTTATCCTATAACAGTTGAAAGTTCACAGCACATTTCTTTATAAAACAAATCTAGGGACTTCCTAGCAAGAGTAAAATCAATTGCAGTCTATCTTTGACAAAATGTAATTATGGAAGCTCAACAATCACGGCTTGTACTTGTGAAACACACTATTGAAGGTACTAATGTTAATGAGAGCAACACCGCATGACATCTACCGCGTCAATCTTTGTGACAAACTAGTTTGTTTTCCTTCGTTAAGAAAAACTGAATGCATTAGAACTGATTGCACAACATTTTAAAAGAAAAATGTAAAAAAAAATAATACAAATTATGTATTCAAATTTGATTGCACATGCAACTAGCTATGTATATGACATGTAAGGCATATACAAGTGCATATCAAGCCACACATAAATCTGTGAATCGGAGACACGTTTGCCGCATGTTGGGTGCAGATACAGGGATATGATCCAGTTTCCCCTATACAGAAAAAAAAGTCTCTAAAGCAAAAAGAAAAAATAGGGCAGACCGGAGCTAACTGTCTCACTTTTTACAAATGAATATATAAAGTTGTTTCTTAAAGTTTTAAAAAACATTAACACATTTACCTTCAGTGACAACATGCTCTAGCGGTTACAATGGAAGTTGCCATTTAACAGCTTTTCAGTAATACTTAAACATAAATATTTAGCAATATTACTCTTTTTATGTTTGATCAAATAAATGCAGCCTTGGTATATCCACCTTACTTTTCTCGTAAGAGTGGCTGCGGTCATTTGTAAATTTAATGTGTCTGGCTTCCGGTTTCATTCGCTTCCAGCTATTTTTAGTTGTACAAAACAGCTCATTTTGCGACTTGATATTTCAAACTGGTGTGTCTTACTATATTATTTTAATGTATTATCTAAATTAGGAACAGACTGGTTTATTGTAGTGCAAACAGTTTTGCCATTTACTGCACTTTGTTATTCTTCTTGTTATTTCCCTACAGCGGCTAATAAACCAGAAGTCTCGCACACGTCTTGCAGACACATCGCGAATGAAATGTTTCTCCGAGAATAATTTTTCATAACAGTAATATGGTAGTCCGGCAATTCCATCTGGTAAAGGCATTAATCCTTGGAAGACAAGCAATATTAAAGGGGTCCTATTATGCGTTTTCAACTTTAGTTAGTCTGTAATGTTGCCGTTTGAGCATAAAAAAGATCTGCAAAGTTACAAAGCTCAAAGTCCACTTCAAAAGGAGATATTTTATAGATATTTTAACAGAAATCACTTTTTAAAAACTACAACGGACGACTCGTTTGGACTACAACTCATATTTTCCGGGATTTGTGATATCACAAATATCGACGAATGGGTTGAGACCTGGTTGAGCTCCACTAGAGAAGGCAACGAGTGTTATCACTATGTCGGAGACACGCTATTTTTCCCAAGGCAGACGAACTTAGAGTGATTACAATAATCTGGGTTTAAATCATGCTCAAATTGATTTGATTTTGACGCAATATTTACACTGAAGCTCGCAGGCGGCTATGGTAAGGGGCATGACATTTCCCGACCAGGCGCCGAGTGCTGCCAATCACAACACACACTGGCCCAGCTAACCAATCACAGCACATTTCGTATTTCAGAAGGCGGGCCTTCATTTGATACAGGAACTATTTGAGCCGTTCATGCCAGACTGAGGAGAGAGGTGTTGTAATAATGTAAAATATGTGAAAATAATGTGTTTTTCAAACAACCTAGTATGAGAGCCTGTTCTAGTACACCCCCAAAACAAGATCAAGACTTTGTAAAAGAGCATAATAGGACCCCTTTAACTTCTCTATTGTTGTTTAGGCGTAGCACAAGCACGATGTGACGGTTGGTCGGTATTAGT
The DNA here is from genome assembly GCF_001515645.1 of Sinocyclocheilus grahami. Taxonomy (NCBI): domain Eukaryota; kingdom Metazoa; phylum Chordata; class Actinopteri; order Cypriniformes; family Cyprinidae; genus Sinocyclocheilus; species Sinocyclocheilus grahami. The sequence continues at coordinate 1,294,263 of NW_015505232.1, read as the reverse complement.
CCCGCCCCTCCTCCACTGTGATTGGTTAGCTCACTAAACAGTGACAGTTTTACCCAAAGTTGAACATTCTTCAACTCAGCGCTGAGGAAAAAATGCCCGAGCGTTCAGCATGAAAAAGCCGCTCAGCGCTCGGCACGCTCTTGGCGTTTTAAAAAAACGCGGTGCTTCCATTGAGAACAGTTGAAAAAATACACTAGCCTTGGGGAAAAACGCTTTGGTGGACACGTGGCCTTATTGTAAAGCGTTACCCACATTTTATCATTTTATATTTATGATATAAAATTAACATTTTATATTTATGATATAAAATTACAATTAATAGAAAATGTATATATAATAAATCTTATAAATATATAAACTGTGACAGCTTGTCGCAACATGGCAAAATTATTATGTTTATCATTTGCTTAATTTCTTGGCCACATAATGCTACAAATGAAGCCGAAACAAGTGGATCTGGAGACAGAGTCATCCTGCAGTGTAATGTCTCTCCTGTCTCAGTCTTGTAGCAGCTCCTGGCTCCCCGCAGGCTTTCTGAGGGCACCCATCATCCCCTATCACATCAGCACTCAGGGCCGTGTGTGGGGGATGTAGGCCAAGACCCTCCGCCTCACTGGGCCGGCGGGCAGATTACACGCATGTGTACAGCAGCTCCTGCCCCACGATGCACCGGGGTAAACAGTGAGCTGACTGGTTAAGTGGCCGTGTTCACCGCAGCCTGATATCCTCCTTTACTGCACCATTGGGCTTTGCGTGGAGAATGAGCCGCATCATGATGCTGAAAATGGAAAAGCGTGCGGCCAATCAGAGCGAAAGAGGGGAGGGATCATGGTAAAACAGCCTCTGAAGTGATTATGTCTTGTTATATAGAGAGTTTCATGGGATCATCATAGCTTTTTTATCAGCAGGATTTCCTGAAAATTGCACTGTACAATCAAGCAGCAACGTCAGCTTTTGTTCAGACAGTCTAAGTAGCATATACTAAGACCATATTACTTTTACTATTTCTGCAGTATATAGTATGTATACTGTGCATAATACACATTAAATGTGACCCTGGACCACAAAACCAGTCATAAGGGTCAATTTCCCGAAATTGAGATTTATACATCATCTGAAAGCTGAATATATAAGCTTTCTATTGATGTATGGTTTGTTAGGATAGGATAATATTTGGCCGAGATACAACTATTTGAAAATCTGGAATCTGAGGGTTCAAAAAAAAATCTAAATATTGAGAAAATCGCCTTTAAAGTTGTCCAAATGAAGTTCTTAGCAATGCATATTACTAATCAAAAATTAAGTTTTAATATATTTACAGTAGGAAATTGACAAAATATCTTCATGGAACATGATCTTTACTTAATATCCTAATGATTTTTGGCATAAAAAAAAATCTATAATTTTGACCCATACAATGTTTTTTTGGCTATTGCTACAAATATACCCATGTGACTTAAGACTGGTTTTGTGCTCCAGGGTCACAAATGTATTCAATAGAATGCAATGCACAGAATATTCAATCCCATAATGCAATGCACTCAGCTTGACCTATCTATGGAAGCCTTTTCCCACCCACTTTCAACTATTAAAAAAAGTAATGGTAATTTATAAAAAGCAACTTATTTCTCATAAATGTGAATATCATTATTGTATCTTTATTTGTAGTAATTGTGACTTCTTATCTCACAATGTAATTTTATATCTCACAATGTAACAATTTCTTATGCTAAACTTTATCGTACCATTCACCATTTTTTCTTATTTTTCTCAGAGTTTGAATTTGAGTTCAATACCTTTCACAATTCCAGCATGATAAATAAACCAGAAGTAAACCAGTAAAATAATATAATATAATAAAACATAATATAATATTTATTTATTTATTTATATTTAAAATTTTTGTCCTTTTTATTTCTGTTAACTAAACCACACATTTAATGAATTAAACATGCAATGTGATGAGATCATGTTGCAACAATGTAACAAACATTAAATGCATAAAATATTCTTTCAGATACTATAAAAACAATAAAAAAATTATAAATATGTATACGCTGATATACTGCATAGACAGCATTTCACTATTTTCTTGTAATATCTTTGTTCTATTTACGACTTAAAAAATATATTTTTTTACCGTATTCCATTCTAAAACTAGCCAATGACATAACACAGTTAGGTAAGATACATTCGCATGCAAGTCCTTCACTTAAATATGACTTCACTTAACAACACTTATATATGAACTTCCCATTAAGAAGTTAATCTCTTAATTCTGAAAACCAAATTCAAACCTGTTATTGATTTTCCTAGCAATTAGATTTGAGTAAGTATTTTTTCTGTTTTCTTCCAGAAGGGTAGAATTCTCTCCTTCTGTTCTGTAGCCATGGGGGATACGACCTGAACTCTCAGTGCTGATCACGGCTGATCTTAATGAGGAACTTGTTTGCGGTAAACTGGAGAGATCACAGTGGACTCTGAAACAAACCTCTTAGGGAGACTCGAGTTACAAGAGCGAGCCACAACAACAGAGCCGTGCCTCCGGGAGCAGAGCTCTCCGCACAAACACGACACAGTATTTCACCTGTCAGCCTGATCGATCTCTCGGAGAACAGAGCTCTGTGTGTGTGTTGTTACACGACATGAGAAGGAGAGCGGCAGAGAGAATAGAGACAGAGAGAGCGAGGGAGGGAGGAAGGGAAAGAGGATGAAGAAGAGGTTGTATTGGGCAGAGAGAGCGGCTCTGCAGGGAAGCTCCTGCTGCGTGCTGATAAGAGCAGGGTGTGAAAATAAGCCTCTCTAACATCACATTCTGATCAAATGAGAACGCAGCCGCTGCCGCATGCATAGGCAGACAGGGAATAGTCGGATAACCCGACATTAAAACAGTTCATTTAGCTGCTGTGTCACACGCTGTAGAAAATGCTGTTAAATCAGATGGATTTCAGCATTTATTTGAGTCACACAATAAGGTGTAAAGATTTTATTACATTTTAAATAAACATACTTGAAGAAGTCAACATCAAATCAAAATTGACCCAGTTTACCTGGAAAGCATGTTCTAGGTTTTATTATAATAAATCTAAATAAATCTGTCCAACAGAACTCCAGCCTTTGCTGGTGCAGAGAAACTTTAGAAAATTATTAAGTCCACACAGACTGATTTGTAGCTATTTCTGTAATGTCTGAGCTTTACTTGATATACATTATACATTCATATTTCATTGATAAACAACTTAGCTACTTCATCCATCAACAGGCCATAGAAGTTCTGAAAATTAGTCTTAATATGTGGCATGAAGTCCATCTTCCTGCTTATGAACTTCTGTGACTATGTATTAGTAAATTGAGTCCAAGCCTGCATCATGGTCAGTTTCAGATGAGTGCTTGTTTACATTGTGTATTCCAGTAAGGTCACAGAGTTTGCCTTGACAGTGTCCAAGATCAGACTCTCTCCACACGACTGGGGTCATATGCATCTGAAGACAAAGTTATACAAGTTATATTAGCCATTTTTTATTCAAAACCACAATAAGAGAATGGACATGTCAAGGACCATCAATATAGTACAATATATGTCTAACAGAAAAGCAGATTGTTAATATCAGTTTAGTCGAAACTTTTTTAAAAATAATATAATATAATATAATATAATATAATATAATATAATATAATATAATATAATATAATATAATAAAAGATTTGGGGTCAATACAATTTTTAAAAAATAAATTAATGTTGTGTAATAATATAATGTTACAGATGATTTACATTTCAAATAAATGCTGTTCTTTTCTTCTTTTGAAAAAAAAATGCATCATGATTTCCACAGTAGTATTAAGCAGCACAACTGTTTTCAACATTAATAATAATCTACATTTTAAATAAACATACTTGAAGAAGTCAACATCAAATCAAAATTGACCCAGTTTACCTGGAAAGCATGTTCTAGGTTTTATTATAATAAATCTAAATAAATCTAATATAAATCTTATTAATAAATATTTATATTTTTTATATTTTATTTTGCATTTCAAATTTTATAAACAAACAAACAAATACACTACTGTGCAAATGTTTGGGGTCAATACAATATTTTTTAAAAATAATATAATATAATATAATATAATATAATATAATATAATATAATAAAAGATTTGGGGTCAATACAATTTTTAAAAAATAAATTAATGTTGTGTAATAATATAATGTTACAGATGATTTACATTTCAAATAAATGCTGTTCTTTTCTTCTTTTGAAAAAAAAATGCATCATGATTTCCACAGTAGTATTAAGCAGCACAACTGTTTTCAACATTAATAATAATAAAGGTTTCTTGAGCAGCAAATCAGCATATTAAAATGATTTCTGAAGGATCATGTGACACTGAAGCAGTGTTAATTTTGACAGGCATTTTTTATTTAGTCTTAGTCTTTATCTTGAGATAAAAATGCTTAATAGTCTTAGTCACATTTTAGTCATTTGAGTTCAATGACATAATTTTAGTCTAGTTTTAATTGATGAAAAGTCATTGCATTTTAGTCATTACTTTTAGTTAAACTGCAGTTACCAACATTTATTTTGGTAGCTATTTTATATGTAGTCTTCAAACAAAAATTGTCATTAATTCTTCTCTCTTTAGACCAAATCAATTAAGTTTATGAGAAATTTTAATCAAGGATTGAATTTGGAAAAACTTGAATAAATTATGACAATTTTCGTTTTTGGGTGAATGATCCCTTTTATCCCTTCAGTAGAGAAAAGGGAGCAACTTATACAAATTATAGTTGTTCATATATAATATCTATAATATGTATAATTTATCATTTTTGAAAAAGAAGCAGAATAAGACAAAAAGACAAATACAAAAGAGATACAAATTAAACTCATTTTTCAGATAAAGTAGGTTTACTTAACATATTTATTTAACATCTTTTGTTGGTTAACATTAGGAATGCTATCCCTTTAAGTTATGGATTGCTTTCACTTAATCCATAACAGACTGTATTTACGTGAGATACTCTACATGATAGACATTTGGACTGCTGTGTGTGTATTTGAGCACTGAGAACTGATCGCGCGCTGTAGGCTATATGAGAACTGAAGAAGTGGAGCGTGCGCAAGAGAGAGCACTTCTATCAGCGCGATTCCGCCTTCACTAACTTTAAAGGGTTCATATGATGCGATTTAAATTTTTCCTTTCTCTTTGGAGTGTTACAAGCTCTTGGTGCATAAAGAAGATCTGTAAAGTTGCAAAGACTAAAGTCTCAAATCCAAAGAGATATTCTTTATAAAAGTTAAGTCAGCCACACCTACCTAAAACGGCTCGTTCTAACATGCCCCCACATGTCTACGTCACGATGTGGGAAGATTTGCATAACACTGCCCAAATGTTCACGCAAAGAAAGAAGGCGTAACTTTTATTCTCGCTGTAGCATTGTTGTTGCCGCCGCCATGTCGTGAAGGCGCTGTGTGATTCGTTGTGAAAGCAAAACTACTTTGTTTGGCCTTCCAAAAGAGGACGATATCCGCTTCGTCATGCCTGAAGCTGATCCGTGCTGGTTGTTAAGGAAATACATCAACTTTGCATTGTGGATCGCCAGATCGGCTTTCACCGTGGACGAAGCGGAGTCCAGCCCGGGATCGTCACATGTCGTTCCGGGCGCTCCTTCATCGAAATCGCCGGCCGTTCCTCACGCTAGCCCACGGCCTCTGCTCACTCTAGGCCGCCGCCGCTCACTCTAGGCCACCGTGTGTGATGCTGTGCGTTTCGTTGTGAAAGCGAAACTACTTTGTTTGGCCTTCCAAAAAAGGACACGACTAGAAATCAGTGGTTAAGTTGTATTTACAACACTGTTCCAGAACACTTCAACACTTTTTTTGTTTTCACAAATGCAGCCTTGAAAGGAGACTTTTCAAAAACAAACAGAAAAATCTTTCTGACACCAAACATTTGAACAATAGTCTAAATATAAATATTATTAATAAAATTATTAATTATTAGTGCTGTCAAACTATTAATTGAGATTAATTGCATCCAAAATAACAGTTTTTGTTTACATAGTATATGTGTGTGTACTGTGTATATTTATTATGTACATATAAACACACACACATGCATACATATTTAAGAAAAATATGTTACATTTATATATTAAATATATTTATATATAATATAAATTATATTAATATAAACATATACATGTAAATATTTTCAAAATATATGCTGTATGTACTGTATGTGTATTTATATATACATGTACATAATAAATATACACAGTACACACACATATGTTATGTAAACAAAAACTTTTATTTCAGAATGCGATCGTGATTAATCGGTTGACAGCACTATTAATTATTGTTTTTTATATTATATTCTGTTTTTCTCTGAATGCATTGTAAAATGGATGCAAGATGGGTTGTGAACAAGTTTCATGCTGTCTTTAAAATAAACACCACTGTTCCTATTTCTGTTCCTATCATCTTCTTTGGATAGTTTGTAATTGAATACCTCTTACACAAGCATCATGAAGAAGAAATTGATGAAATTATAGTCTGAGGTAATCTCTATTGCTCTCTCTCTCGCTCCCTGTGCGTTTATACTGTATGTGTGCGGTAACTGAGTGTAACAGAGAGTGGGTGGAAACAGAAAAAGTGAGCCATGCACACACACATTAAGAACACTGAAAGCACACGCTTTTCCACATGTCAGCTTCTACTGGAGTTCACAGTGTAATGAGGGGGAAACGGGTTTTTGGCTATACTCGTGGATAAACACCCACACGCGTCTGAGGTAGACAAAGAGACCCTCTCACCTGCCACAATCCTCTCTTGTTTAGTCGTAATATTGACAAGAATGTTGCAAAAAATTATTCCAAGCCTGCACAAAACAAAAAAGCTGGGACCTAAACACACATTTGATTGGTTTTGCAAGTGTATCAAGAGTGGCAGTAACCAGAAGGTTGTTGGTTCGAGCCCCAGGCATAACAACTTTCTCCACTGTGTCCTTAAGTAATGCAAAAAAAAAAAACAAGCTTGCTTCAATAGTTAGTGAGACAAAAGTGTCTCACTAACTATTTAGCTCTTAACAGACACCTAAATATTCATGTACGGTTGAAGGGTTAGAATTTTAGCAGAACTACAAAGTGAACCGTTGAAACGATCATCTTATGTATCTGTACAATATTGTTTCTTACTTTTCACGTTGAGGTACATGGACTTGCTGACATCGGCTCCCACGTCATTGCTGACCTTGCACAGGTAATAACCTGCGTCCTCCTCAAGAACGTGCTTAATCAGCAGTGAGCCGTTCCCGAGCAGCTGGACCCTGAAGCCTGAGTTTAGAGCGATGGGTTGAAACTGGGGCACCCCAGCACCTGGCGCAGAGAGAGAGGAAGACGTACTCTAGAAAACCTGCTAAAAAACTTCAGTTACATCATACTTTTCCTTTTTTCACCACTGGCAAATTGTTTGAAAATGCCCAACATGTGAAGTTTATTACAAATAAAAAGCTACAGTATCATTTTGTACAGTATCATTCAGTAAAAAGATCTATATACATGATATATCTATCTATATCTAGAGTAATTTTTTCTATATATTATTATTAATATAAAAGTTTATTTTTCCCCACTGGCAAATCATTTTAGTGAAAAAAATCCAAGAAAACGTGATTTCAGTGAACAAATTTAGAATTATTTCTACTATGTTATTATTATTATTATTATTAGAGAAGTTTTTTTTTCTCCACTGGCAAAAATCTAATTTTTTAAGTTTATTTGGCAACACTTTACAATAAGGTTCCATTGTTAACTATGTAATGCATTGACTAACATTAACTATAAATGAGCAATTTGTTGCAGTATTTATTAATCTTTGCTAATGTTAGTTAATAAAAATACAGCTGTTCATTGTTAATTCATGTTAGCTCTGGTCCATTAAATAACATTAATAGATACAACTTCTGATTTTAATAATGTATTAGTAAATGTTGGAATCAAGATTAATCAATGATTTAGAAGTATTTTTCATTGTTAGTTTGTTAACTAATCTTGTTAACTAATGTTAACAAATGGAACCTTACAGTAAAGAGTTACCACTTATTCTTGAAAGCGAAAAAGCTATTATCCAAATTGCCATGAAAGTAAATTTCAGAGTATATTGTTACTATCATCATCATTATTATTATTATAGAATTTAATTTATTTCCCCCACTGTTATTTTGTTATAATTATTTTAAAATAAAATAAAAAAAATAATAGAAAATAGAAAAAAAGCTATCATTTTGTCTTGATTCTTAGTAAAAAAATATCTAAATATCCATGAAAATCTAAATGTGAAAGAACAAATTTAGAATTATTTTTACTACTACTACTACTATTATTATAGTTATATTTTATTTGTCCTCACTGGGAAAATTGTTTTAAATGAAAAGAAATAAAAAAATTAATTTAATTCAAAGTATATTAGCTGAATGCTAAGTGTATTATGTTTATTGAATTATGCATTATTATCTTACACAACTGTGCTTCTCAAGTAAATGTATCTTGTTTTAAGAATGTTTATATATATTTACAAGACAAAATACCAATTAGGAAAGTGATTTTTGTATGCAAGTTTATAGCTGTCAATGAAGCCATGTACCTTTTGAGTATTTCCACTCAATAGTCGGCCGTGGCTCTCCATCCGCAGAGCAGTTCAAGATGACAGATTTACCGTAGATTCCATCCTGGTCTTGAGGCTGCACTTTGAACCTTGGTGGAACTACAAAAACCCCACAAATTCACATTCATGTTCTGTCTTTGTAAAAGTTTTTTTTATTGTAGTACAAAATAGAATGCTAAACATGTAGTCTTACCTCTAACAATGAGCTGACTCTGGTATTTGACGACGGCGGCATCGTTTTGGGCAATGCAGGTGTAGGTGCCGTTGTGCACTCGCTGGAGGTTGGAGATCCGCATGGAGCTGGTGAAGTCGATGTTGTCAATGGTCACCCCCAGGCTGGCGTTAATGGGCTTTCCATCCTTCTCCCAGGTGATAGAGATGGGAAGGTCACCTGAGCGCACAACGCAGGGCACGAAGACGCGATGACCGATGGAATAACGTGGGAATTCGAACGGCTGGATGAAGGGAGGCACTGACGACAACCAGAGAACATTGGTAAATATTGCTATACCAAATGAACAAGCTAGTCTAATGACATCATTTAACTAAGTCAAGTATCGCTACCTTTCACAGTGATGTGGACGCTCTGGTTCTTGAAGAGCTGGGGCTGAACCAGCACATGGCAGCTGTACTCTCCTTCGTCCAGTTCTTTCTGCACATTCAGCAGCTTCAGCGTGCCGTTGTTCTCGAACGCTCGTTGACGGTCATTAAAAGGGAGAAGGTTGGAGTTCTTGAACCATTTGATGGAGTAATATGGGTAGCCAATCACATGGCAGTGAATGTACATGACCCGGCCAGCTATTGCTGTGAGGTTTTTCATTGGTCGTATGTCAGCAGGACCTTCAGGGTACAAAAAAGAAACACTTCTCTTTAAAAGAATATTGACATTGGGATGAAAATCCAATTTGCAGTAAATGTAGCAAAAAATAATAAAGAAAATGTAGATTTATGGTTTATGAATGAGGGCCTTTCTAAGATCAAAGACACAGAAAACAGAAAGTAAACGTTTAGGATGGTTATTTTGATACTCCTAAATGGCTTGTTTCTCACACATTTCATCCCTTTATACACCCTTGTGTTATTTTGAAGGTGCACTTCAAACCTTAATAGTATATTTTAAAAGATAAACTGTACTTGCAGATAAAATAAAAACACTGAAATAAAAATGTACTATTTTTCTTTAAAGTACATATTGTTAAAAATATGCTATTCTGTGTGTGGTCTGCAAACTCTAATTAAAAATCACAATTCAAAACTAGAAAAGTAAAATGTGAGTTGTCTTTGTCAGTGCAAAAGTGATGCTAGAGTGTTGTGGGTGGTTGCCAGGTTGTTGCAGAATTAGTAAATCAAGAATTTCAAGATTATTTGTTCTAAAGAAGGGAAAGAAAAGGAGTATTAATATAACTTAATGATGAAGAAAAAGTAAAGTGATCACAAACAGACACTACATACACACAAGAAACAGTTAGGGTTACATGAAAAGATGTTAAAATTTCTTTGAAGAACTACAGCCCTGAAATCTTAAAATTAAAAGTTCCAAAACAAAGTTTTCATAGCGATGCCATAGAAAAAACATTTTGGGTTCCCCAAAGAACCTTTCAATCAATCAATCAATCAATCAATCAATCAATCAATCTATCTATCTATCTATCTATCTATCTATCTATCTATCTATCTATCTATCTATCTATCTATCTATCTATCTATCTATCTATCTATCCGTCCATCCACGCATCCATCCATTATAGCCGCTTTGCCACCGAAATTACCTGGAACAATTTGTCCCAGGAACTGTTTTCTCCCAGACCTGTTGCTGTTTGCGTTTCCATCGCGGTCTAAAGTACCGTGAAGAATAGGCAAATAGTCTGGTGATGTAGGTCTGAGCACATTTCTCAATACCAAGTATGCAAATTTCTTGCAAATGGAACAGCAGCGTACTTGATAACGTCAGTCAGCTCGCCTTGGCTACAGCAATTTTCCTCACTGTATTTACAATAAGACAAAATATGATATCAAACACCACTGCCTCTTTTCATTTTCATTTAATCATATTAATAGCTGCAGAAATGTAGTTCAGGAAACGTACATACAATACAATGAAACAAAATATTATATCAAACATTGCCTCTTTTCATTTTCATTTTAGCATATTAATAGAATAATAGAATAAAGACCAAAGATTACCTGTTAGACTTACCCAAAACTAATTATATCTTATGTTTAACCACTACAGAGACATCAGAGCCAGCGGCAAATGTCAGAAGGACTAGCCGAGTTGAGGCTGCTCTCCTCGGGAAACGTGAGCACTGAGCTCCCGCTGATCGCGTGGAGCTCACGTCTCCGAAATCGGCGAAGCACATTTTCAAATAGGTGCTGTCTTTATAAATAAACCGCAGTCAACTACATTCTCACCTGAAATACTTTTAAAACTACATTTCATGACACAATAACAGTAATATTATAAAAATGTATGTGAATAAATGGTGGTTGAAATATAATGCTGCGTGAACTCAACCAATCAGCATGTTCAGCGCCCAAGTCCCGCCCCCGAAAGTTCCGGACCTTTGAAAAAGTAGCCTCTCCCAAAAGGAACATTTCACGTGCAATTGCGGTTTTACGGACTTACAATGGCCGCCACGTGCGCGTGTCCGTTAAGTCCACGACTGTAGGGCAGTGATCCTCAAATCTGGCCCACGAGATCCACTTTCCTGCCGAGTTTAGCTCTAACCCTAATCAAACACACCTGAGCATGCTAATCAATGTCTTCAGGATCATTAGAAAATCATAGGTAGGAGAGTTTGATCAGGGTTGGAGCTAAACTCTGCAGTGCATTGGCCCTCCAGGGCAAGATTTGAGGAACCCTGCCGTAGGGTGTCCCATTTGTCATTTTAGTGACAACCCCTTTGCGGCCGTTATGCGCCCTCGATCCGCACTTCTGCCGAGCCCGCACTGGTGTGAGCCCCGCAGCAGACTTCTACCCGACAGTTAAAGCAGCATTATGTCACGAAAGTGCAGACTCAGAGGAAGACCGCGAGGATTTAGGGTGCCATCTGGGACATGGCCTACCTCGCGAGCAGGGACTTTCTGAGTTGCAAATTTTTACCCGGAACTTTATTTAGATCCTGATTCCTGCGGTAGAAACACACAGAGTCCCCAAAGTCCCCAGTTCCTGGGGAAAGTTCTTGCGGTGGAAACGGGGCTTACGTCATTTAAAGCTAATGTCCCCAAAGAACCTTTTAATGAATATGCTTCAATTTTATGTGGGTACATTAAAGACAACGATGTACTAAAAACGAAAAACTTCTTCCTTTGCGTTTTTGAACAGTTTTATGTACAGATGTCAGTGCTGTCAAAATGGTCCCCATTCACACGGATCTGCGAAAATGACTTAAAAATGCCGTATATCCATGCCAGGCCAGTAGTCGGCGATGTCACTTTGCAAAGAAACACTATGCGCCTGCACAATAATGGTATCATTTTCAAAAACTTGCACTTTGAAACCCGTTTTAAAAAGTAAAAAATTGTTGTGTAAATGAACAGCCAAAGCACATAAAAAGTTTTAAATTTTCAGTTGAAGACTGTGTTGTTTAAACGCCCCTCTTAGTATGAAGAATATCTTAATAATCTGAAGAACCTTTTTCCACTATTAAAGAACCTTCTATAAAGAGTTCAATGGATGCTAAAGTTTCTTCATGGAACCATTGATGCAAATAAACAACCTTTATTTTTAAGAGTCTGGTTGGAAACTCACAGAAGAAAACTAATACACATCAATCCATATGAAAGAGTGAACATGACCGAAAAAAGCAATAAAAGCACAGAAAGCTCAACAGAAATAAAAATAAGAGCAGATGTTAGTCAGGCCCTCGTCTCACGTACGAACTTGAGATGAGCAGAATGAAATATATGTGTGTGTTTTGGAGGAGCTGATCTGACAAGCACCTCTTACGTTTATTCGAGCCTGGTAGGAGACCGTCCCCGCCGAGTTATTGCAGGTGCAGCGATAGACCCCACTGTCCCGGACCTGGGTGTGGGAGATGTTCAGGTAGCTGACCACGTTCCCCTCTGCCGTTATGCTGTGACCAACGCGGTGCCGACTGTCCTTTGTGACAACGTCATCATCCAATGTCCAGGTGACGGCAGGCTGTGGAGTTCCCTTGACGTGACACATCAGGGAGACGAACTCGTTCGGACCGACAACTTTCTCGCTGAAGGCGGACAGGATCTTAGGGGTTCCATCTGTGGATAAAGATGGTTTTATTAAGTTTAAGAAACCAAAACGAACCAAAATTAAAAGGCCGGGATGGTGCTGACCTTCTAAAATGACTTGCACAAAATCCTGAGCTGACATTTTGGCCTTCCTGGCGAAGCACTGGTACTCTCCTCCATCACTCTTTGCCATCCCGTCCATCACAAGGTTCTCCTTATTGATCCCGTTCATCCGCACATTGGTGCCGGTGTAGATCTTGTCGCCGTTGCGGTACCACGAGAGCTCATACTCATCTGAGCCAGTCACGCTGCAGGTTAGCGACACTTGGCTACCCACGCTGCCTTTCACCTTTCGCGGACTGACCACCACTTTAAGAGGTTCTGGAACATCACAGTGACATTCTTATGTTAACTTTATCAATAAGATATTTAGAAATCAATAAAAAAAAATATGGCAGGAGAAAATTGAGTTCTACCTTTTACCGTGAGACGACCTATGACCTCTGCGTTCCCATAGCTGTTCCACACCTCACACACATAGCTGCCGGTGTCACTGGGCTGGGCTCTCTCGATCAGCAGGCCCGTTGCACTCTGACGAAAACGGGAGTCTGATTCTAGCGGTCTGTTGTTTTTTAGCCAGCGGTATTTTGGTGCCGGGTGTCCAGAGGCCTTGCATGGGAGCTCCACTCTGTGGGACGCCATGACCTCCCGCTTCTCAAACCCATCGAGGATCGCAGGCGCTGAGTTTGTTGGATCTATTAACAAGAAAATTGTTGATTTAATTTATTTTAGTATGTAATTTCTATTTATTTCTATCTATCTATCTATCTATCTATCTATCTATCTATCTATCTATCTATCTATCTATCTGTCTATCTGTCTGTCTGTGTCTGTCTGTCCATTTATCCATCCAACTATTTATTTATTCATCCATTCATCCATCCAACCATTTATTCATCTATCTATATATCTATTTATCCATCCATCCATCCGTCCGTCCGTCCGTCTATCCATTCATTGATCTTTCCAACTATTTATTCATCCGTCCGTCCGTCTATCTATCTATCTATCTATCTATCTATCTATCTATCTATCTATCTATCTATCTATCATTAGCTCTAGCTCAACTAGAAGAGCATGAATATGATACACCATGAATACACTGTAAGTCACTTTGAATTAAAGTTATTAGACATTTTTAGACTCCTTTTAGACATTATAAGTTATATATATAACTTTAGTAAAGTCTCCTGGTAATTTCACTGGCAGCGGTCGTTAGCTAGTCTAGCTAACAAATGCAAGTCTCTGGCTTTCAATGAAACTTTAAAACAACAGGAATGATGAATGTCTTATCTGACAGACTAATAATATATAATTAAACACTTTTACCTGGCACAAATAGCCTTGCACTGTTGCTCTGTCTGGTCTCAGATGTGTAGCGATGTCTCGTCATGCAGCGGTAGTTGAATAATTCGTCCTCCTTCTGCACATCCAAGATGTACAGGGCCCCCGTGGACGTTATGAGAAATCGAGGCCCTAAAATCACAAAATACGATATAATTAGGGTGAGGTAAACATCTTTGTAAACTTTAATTAATTGGTGAGCGTTAAACACAGTTAATCAGTAGCATCTGTATGTCATAATGAGGCATTACAGGCATGGTTAACAGAATCTTGTTTTCCCCATCAGCCTCAGTAGGAACTCGCTGATTTAGCGCAGCTATTCCTGCTGGTCACGTGCAGTTTTGATTGGCCCGCCGCTCGTGTACCAGTAAGTACTGATTTCATGCTAATGGTTTGATAACACAGAATATGCAGGTCGTAAAACTTTATGAGGAATAATGTCTGCCAGGGCCGCCACATGCTCTGCCATGCCTCTCAGAGGAGACGTCTGTGTCACATTTGATTGAGAATGCCATTTGCTCTCTTTTCTACGCAATGACTAAAACGGAGGGGTGGAATTCGTCTCACTTCCTGTAACAAGAACATATCGCACAGGCCTCAAATTAGAAGGTAATTCCACTATATCATTTAAAGCTAGAGAAGTGCTCAGTTTTCTAGAATTCCCACTCTTCTAAATAGAATTGGTTTATTAGAGTGTAGAGAGTGAATATATAGAGAAATATATATTTTATAATAATCTTTTTTTAAATTACAATTTATATAAATAAATTAACAATTTAAATCCATTTCTCACTCTCATAATGCATTTGGGTCCATTTTGACCCAGAAGATTCAAAATTCAAAAAATGCATAATTGTTATTAAGGGAATTAAATTTACAAAACATTTTAAGACCCTCAAAATATGAAACATTTTTATTATTATTTTTCCATATTTTTTGCAATTAAATTTTAAGAGATAAAACCATTTACAAATAAAATGTTAATAAAATGCTTTGTGTTCGGGTCATTTTGGATCAGAGTATGGAGTAACATTAGGTGTCAGAAATACTTTTTGTAAAATTATCTATGAAGATATAGTAGCGTCAAAAAACATTTGTAAGCTTTTCCCCATATCTCACACACTTTTGGGACTGAATATGTGCACTTGATGATGATCCATTGCAGCATGAAAAATTTATATATTTTTTTAATCTGAAAGTAATTTTTTTTATCTGAAAGTTTATGCAAGTAAACATTTTTTATTTAGTTTGAAACCTAATATTAATGTTGTTTTGTTAGAAATAAAAACTGTATGCAGGCTTCATACATTTGGACTGTTTTTGAGTAATCATGAGTTATAAATTTAAATTAATTTAATTAAATTCCATTCATTCCAATGGGGTTAATACTGGTAATTCTCAGATGATATGTTCTTATAAATTACATACAATTACAGTATATACTCACATTTCGTAAAAATAAATGTCATATACTGTATTTTAATATACTTCCTCGTTCACTTTCATTGTAAGAAAAAACAATAACAGGAGCACACTTTACTGCAGAAAGAATGGTTTGGAACAAGATTGTGAGTAAATTATCATTTTCATTTCTGGGTGAACTATTCCTGCAGTACCAAATCACAAGCCTTAAAGGATGATGCTTCCCTCTAGATTACAAATATTCAAATGCCCCTGTGAGCTGCTCCTGATGCTCTTGTTCTCCTGTGGGCTTTGTCTGGGCTGTTTTCCAACAGAAGCTCCATTTTATTACAAAATGCCTCTCTGTGTGTATATTTATGTGTATGCCAGTCTGTTACTGTCTGTGTGTTAAATCAAGTACCATAAGTAAACAGTTTAGCAATGAATAAAAGAAGCTACATCGAGCCAAAAGGCGAGATGCAGCTATTGTGAGTTCTGACCCAGTTAGAGATGACACACCGCAGATCTGAGGTCCTGCAGGCATTGCCAGTCGTGGACTTAATGTGGAGTGTGACGAGCTACAATTTACACAGCGAGTGGGTGGAGAGAGAGAGAGTCAGAGAGAGAGAGAGAGAGAGAGAGAAAGTGTTCGCTTTGTCTAAGCAAAGATTAATGAGCTGTCTGATTTTTAAACCACTAGCATGAGGAAGTAAGTATCTAAATGTAAAATTATTGTATTAAATTGGAGTTAAATTTACTTTACTCGGGTCTTTTTTTATATTTAGTTTAACTACATATATATATATATATATATATATATGTATGCATATATATATATATATATATATATATATATATATATATATATATATATTTGTTATCAGACACAATTTAC
>NW_015505232.1:1266292-1268299 GCF_001515645.1 Sinocyclocheilus grahami | reverse complement strand
ATATTAGTGCTGTCAAACGATTAATCGCGATTAATCGCATCCAAAATAAAAGTTTTTGTTTACATTGTATGTGTGTGTGTCCTGTGTATATTTATTATGTATATATAAATACACACCCATGCATGTAAGAAAAATATGTTACGTTTATATATTAAATCTATTAATATATAATATAAATTATATGAAAATACATGTAAATACATGTAAATATTTTCAAAATATATACTGTGTGTATTTATATATACATAATAAATAACACAGTACACACAGATATATTATGTAAATAAAAACGTTTATTTTGGATGCGATTAATCGCGATTATATATATATGTGTGTGTGTGTGTGTGTGTGTGTGTGTGTGTGTGAGTGTACATATGTATGTATATGTATAATCGTTTTACAAGTAATGTATAAAAGAAATACCCTACTTAAAGAATTAAAATAATACTTTCAAAAACATCTATTTACATAAAGAATCTTTAACATTAATCATCTGAATTGTATAATTTAAAAATGATAATCTACATATATTTATATACATTAAAATTATACATATAAACATGTTGTACACACATTTTTTGATTATTTTTCGATTATAATTTAAACAGACGTAAATAAACATCTATTTACATAAAGAATATTTAACAATCTAAATATGTGTAATTTTGATCATTTATATTATTACATATTATTATATATTATTATTATTATATTTTAAAATTATATATATAAAAACAATCTTTAACAATCTAAATGTGTAATTTTGATAATTTATAAATATAAATAAAATATTATCAGAAAACATTTGTATAGTAATTTACAAACTATTATTAACACACATACATACAA
This sequence comes from Sinocyclocheilus grahami, assembly GCF_001515645.1. Lineage (NCBI taxonomy): Eukaryota > Metazoa > Chordata > Actinopteri > Cypriniformes > Cyprinidae > Sinocyclocheilus > Sinocyclocheilus grahami. The sequence goes on along the minus strand of NW_015505232.1, from coordinate 1,267,450 downwards.
TTATTGTTTATGGTAAAATTAAACATTATAATTTATATGTTATACATTATAAAAAAATTATAAATTATAATAAAAAATGTGTATACATTATATAAATATGTAATTAGAATTACAGATGTATTAATTTGAGACAAAGAAACTGAAAAGACTAAGAAAAACCCATCACATCACAATCTGCACTCATTTTTTACCATCCCTTCAGTCCGAATCATGCAAGACACATCACATTGCAAAGATATGCGAAGTACTTGTTTATCCGTTCCTTTGCATGCGAGCAGTGCTAGTATAAGACAGCTTGTCTTCAGTGACAAAAGGAAAATAACTGTGTGTGTATGTGTGCCGACTGCAGCACACACACACACACACACACACACACACGGGCGCGCGCGTCTCTGTCAGAGCCCGGCTCTGCAGCTATCTCCCATTTACTCAAACATACACTTCAGCGGGAGCAAATTACATTTCTACTAACAGTCACACTTAATGTGCTGCTGTATTTGTCTTGAGAATGAGGAGAAGACGTTTCAGGTTATTTAGAATGAGATTATTAACTCAGTAGCACTGCTATCCCGTGCCGTTTTGTATTTGAGATGGTGCAACGAAAGGCCAGGTGTCGAGGATGAACATACTTACAGAAGAGCCGATAGGGGAGCCGTGTGCCCCAGTTTCTTAATCTGATAGCAGGAGCTCTTGAGGTGCTTTAACTGTGTCGAAATGACAGGTTACTGGTTTCCTTTCTCTTCTTGTAAAGCCGATTTCTCAGTTTCTCCCTTTAGTAATCTCACATTTCCCCCCTCTCCTTTAAACACAGTAGCAAAGCCAGGCCACACAATGCTCCTCATTGACCTCTAATGCATATCCCACAATAAAGTTTCAACCCTTAACTTTACGCTCTGTAAAAGCAAGGGAAATTCTGCTTTTCATTGTATAGTTAAAGTATCACACACGTGTCACCTTCTAAATGACACACGAAAACATTGAACACAATCAACATGAATCTGTTCCCTTGGCTCTGACGACATCCTGTTAGGTATTTGAGCAGTTAATTGGTTTGTTTGTGTGTGTGTGTGTGTGTGTGTGTGTGTGTGTGTGTGTGTGTGTGTGTGTGTGTGTGTGTGTGTGTGTGAGTGTGTTCTCTCAAAACTGGCGTGGGATATT
>NW_015505232.1:1264031-1266190 GCF_001515645.1 Sinocyclocheilus grahami | reverse complement strand
CTCTCTTTTCTGTCGATACCCTGTTTTGTATTTGAGTAGTTTATTGGTGTGTGTGTGTGTGTGTGTGTGTGTGTGTGTGTGTGTGTGTGTGTGTGTGTGTGTGTGTGTGTGTGTGTGTGCGTGAGAATGTGTTCACTGAACAATGGCGTGGGATTAATAGTAACGATCCAGCTCGTCTCTGACAGCGGCCTGTCTGCAATGTGCAACTGCAAAGAAGAGCCTTCAGTGAGTATCTGATAACGCTGGGAAGTCTGATTCACTAGAGTCAAGTGTTTCAATGTAGCTGTTCAAAAGGCGATTCACTGATTCTTTTGAGTCTTCACATCAAGCAATCAAGCATTTGTGGTAAAATAAATATTTAGTTAGTAGTGCCTGCTAAGGAGTGTTGATTATGCGAATCAGTTCAAAAGAATGATTCATTTGTGAATCAGACATCACTTATAATGATGTCTAACAAGTCACTGAATGATTTTTGTTTACAGTTTCTGTTGTCCTGTAAAATGATTACACTAATGTTAAAAAAATTTGAGATTTTTTTAAATGTTTTTGAAAGAAGTTATTTAACCAAAACAGCAATATTGTGAAATATTATTACAATTTAAAATAACTCTTTTACGTTTTAATATATTTTAAAACGTAATTATTTCTGTGATGGCAAAGCTGAATTTTTAGTGTGATTCTAGAAATCATTCTCATATGCTGATTTGCTACTTAAAAATATTTCTTATAGTAATGTTGAAAACAGTTGTGCTACTTAACATTTTTGTGGGAACCGTGATGCACTTTTTTCAGGTTTCTATGATGAATAATAAATTCAAAAGAGTAATATTTATTTAAAATATAATTTTTTAGTAACATTATAAATGTCTTCACTGTTACCTTTGATGAATTTAATGCGTCCTTGCGGAATAAAAGTATTAATTAATATTTTTAAAAAATCATACTGACCCCAAACTTTTGAAGGCTATGTATATCATACAGATGTTTTAACATAAACATTTAGTCCCTGCTTCACTTGAAGATTTTGTTCTCATAAAACCATGGGCTAATTTATAATAAAACACACTTTATTACAATAAAAACACTTTATTTATAATAAAACACACTGTCTAATTTTGTACGCCCACTAAGACCATGCTTAAAAATGGAAACTTCATGTCTGATACTGATATTGTTAACATGGCATTTACCAATTCACCCCAGAAATCAAGTTGTGATATTCTTCTGTCAGCTGATTCACACAAACACATAATGACATTTTACACCACATGATTTTATACACCTCATATTCGCTTAAACGCCAAACACACTTCTTCAATCCCAAGTCTTTTTTTGAACTGATGGCCATCACAATCTTGACTAAACCTAACCTTTTAGGATGACCTTTTAATTCAGATGATTTATAACTCTAAACACCTCAAAGCCTAAGCTAAATAAACACTTAAGCTTGCGTAGGTTAGGAGTTTGATTAATTCTTAGTTTACGCAACAGCAGTCGCACAAAAGCAAAATACAAGTCCTCTTGTGAGACCACATTATACGAAATAATACAGGGGAGAGTTTCCTGAAGAAGAAAAAACGGAGCGAGAGACCCAGGCGTTTAATAAAGCCTAATCATGCTAATAAGTGAGCTTCAGATTGATCAGTGTCTTTATCAGAGAGAAAGAGAGATGGAATGCAATTAAACACGGCTGTAAAAAGCATCATTTGTCAGAGAGTGAGATGTTGACAGCAGCTGCTGTTGTCAGGGTAACGCACTCCATCCTGATACTGTACACACTCACACACACACACACACACACACACACACACTCCTGTCTGCTCTCTACATCTGAAGAGGACTGATCTTCTATCCAGGACCAGCTGTTCATACAAACATTCATAGTGTCTGTAATATGTTACTGTACAGCACTGGTTTAAATCAACAGATTTACTGTAAACTCAATCATAGTGATTGCTGCACATCAGCACAACATTATTATTCAGGACAAATGTATAAAGAAATGTTCTATGTGCACTATGCTGTTTGTCTGTTTACTATAAAAAAGTTGAATATATACACATATATATATATATATATATATATATATATATATATATATATATATATATATATATATATATAAAAATAATATATATTATAGAGTATATACAGTTTTT
>NW_015505232.1:1255138-1263909 GCF_001515645.1 Sinocyclocheilus grahami | reverse complement strand
ATATATATATATATATATATATATATATATATATATATATATATATATGTAAAAATTAATTATAGGCTACAGTATATACAGTATTGTTTTTCTTTTAATATGAACATTTCTACATAACATGACTAACTTCCCAGCAGTTTGAGGTTTGATTTTAGCATGCCATCTCAGTGATTATTAGCAGCTAATAGGAAATTCATCCAGCTGAGTCAGGGAACACACATTGAGAGCGAATCTGGATTAGATATTCAAACAAGCCTGACCCTTAAAATCATTTAGCTTCTCAGCTGCGAAACGAGCGATTGAAAACAGAAGCTCCATTTGTCTGATATCTCTTCATTATGGATGAGAGGCACCGTAATTCAAAGACATGAAATATTCAAGACTGAGTACGAGAGAGAGAGAGAGAGAGAGAGTGATGAAAAAGGGTAGAACAAGACAAATGAAAGATAGATGGACAGATGAAAGCTTGCGACAGTAAGTGTGAGTGCATGTGTCCTTGCTGTTGCGCTCAGTTCATTTAACTCCCGGAAATAAATAAAAAACTGCTGCAAACTGAAGCCTATAATGTCAAATCATGTGCTAAATTAGATCCTGTTAATCTTTTATAATGCTGCTTACTGGGAAACGAGTTTCATTTACAGTGAGCAGTGACAATAAAACAGTACAGCTTTATGGACTAAAATTAAAACAAATAAATATGTAAGCTTTCTTTTGGAGGGAAATAACGTTTTCCTGCTCAGCACTGCAGCAGCAATGGGAAGGTCATGTGATCGATTCCTGAGAAGGCATATACTGATAAAATATACTTTGAATGCACGGTAAGTCGCTTTGGATAAAAGCATGTGACAAGTGCAATGTAAATAAATGGTTTCCGCTCTTACGCTCACAAATTACAAGATACAGAATCTCTGTCAGCTTAAAGGAGCCAGCGGCCCTCAATGTGTTTTCTGTTAAATGGGTATTTGATGACCAGGTTTATTTGCAAATAATCCTTGTACACCTTTCTCTCTCCTGGAGTCAGTGGAGAGATTAAGTGTGATAACACCCTGTCAATTATGCTCAGGTTTTAATTGCTCCAGGGGGAAGTTTCCATCCTCTCGTGACTGCTGGCAGGACTGCCATCCACGTCAGAGTAAACAGGAACAGACGGCTACGTGCATCTCGGGACTTCCGGACAACACTTCCTCATGTCAACTAGACGCAGAAGTCTGCATACAAAATGACTGACGATTTTCAAAAAAGACAACGCAAGTGGATTGTTTGGTCCAATTTGATTTTTAGTATATTATTATAATTTTTTTTGTATAACATGTATATTACAATTTATAATTTGTTGCATATAAAAAGGAAATAAATAACAAATAAATAATAATAAATAAATGACTGTTTAATACATACAATATACAATTGAATATACAAAAATATATTATATTTTATGAATATAAATAAAATATTTATAATTTGGTGTAAATGAACAAACAAAACACACTTGCTTTGTCTTTCTTTTTTTTTTGTATTTATAATTTATTATTAAATACTATCTACCATTTTTTAAAACAAACAATTTCTAAATATTTTAAGAAAATGTGAGTCACACTTTCCCATGCAAAACTGACTATATATAATTAAATGGAAAAAAACATAAAAATGTGTAAAGTAAATAAGTAAATAAAAAGAGTACACTTGCTTTGTCTTTGTTATTTATTATTATTATTAATTTATTTCTAATCTATTATTAAATATTGTTTATCATTTATTATTACAAACAATTTCTAAATATTTTAAAGAAAATGGGTTGCATGTTCCCATGCTAAACTCACTGTGACACTATGCAGCTGTGGTCATATGTGTGTGTGTGTATGTGTGAAGGCAAATTTGTGTGTGTGTGTGTACTTGTTTATGCTACAATGTGGGGACCCAGCCTGCGGTCCCCATGAGGGAAAATAATTATTAAAAATAGTACTGATGTTTATCTGAAAGTGTAACAATGCAAACAGGTTTTCTGTAAGGGGTAGGTTTAGAGTTAGGGGATAAAAAAAATATTGTTTGGTCAGTATAAAAGTAATAGAAGTCTATGGAAAGCCCCCACAATTCACAGAAACAAATGTGTGTGTGTGTGTGTGTATGTGTGAAGGCAAAAAATTTGCTTTAAATGGTCAATTTAAATGATAAGTTTCATTAAAAAATAAACAGTTAACCATATATATGACTGAGTCAGACTGACTACATTATATTAGAATCGACAAAATTTAAAGGTCAGATCAAAATGTCAAACAATAAAACAGTACAGCTTTATGGACTAAAATTAAAACAAATAAATATGTAAGCTTTCTTTTGGAGGGAAATAACGTTTTCCTGCTCAGCACTGCAGCAGCAATGGGAAGGTCATGTGATCGATTCCTGAGAAGGCATATACTGATAAAATATACTTTGAATGCACGGTAAGTCGCTTTGGATAAAAGCATGTGACAAGTGCAATGTAAATAAATGGTTTCCGCTCTTACGCTCACAAATTACAAGATACAGAATCTCTGTCAGCTTAAAGGAGCCAGCGGCCCTCAATGTGTTTTCTGTTAAATGGGTATTTGATGACCAGGTTTATTTGCAAATAATCCTTGTACACCTTTCTCTCTCCTGGAGTCAGTGGAGAGATTAAGTGTGATAACACCCTGTCAATTATGCTCAGGTTTTAATTGCTCCAGGGGGAAGTTTCCATCCTCTCGTGACTGCTGGCAGGACTGCCATCCACGTCAGAGTAAACAGGAACAGACGGCTACGTGCATCTCGGGACTTCCGGACAACACTTCCTCATGTCAACTAGACGCAGAAGTCTGCATACAAAATGACTGACGATTTTCAAAAAAGACAACGCAAGTGGATTGTTTGGTCCAATTTGATTTTTAGTATATTATTATAATTTTTTTTGTATAACATGTATATTACAATTTATAATTTGTTGCATATAAAAAGGAAATAAATAACAAATAAATAATAATAAATAAATGACTGTTTAATACATACAATATACAATTGAATATACAAAAATATATTATATTTTATGAATATAAATAAAATATTTATAATTTGGTGTAAATGAACAAACAAAACACACTTGCTTTGTCTTTCTTTTTTTTTTGTATTTATAATTTATTATTAAATACTATCTACCATTTTTTAAAACAAACAATTTCTAAATATTTTAAGAAAATGTGAGTCACACTTTCCCATGCAAAACTGACTATATATAATTAAATGGAAAAAAACATAAAAATGTGTAAAGTAAATAAGTAAATAAAAAGAGTACACTTGCTTTGTCTTTGTTATTTATTATTATTATTAATTTATTTCTAATCTATTATTAAATATTGTTTATCATTTATTATTACAAACAATTTCTAAATATTTTAAAGAAAATGGGTTGCATGTTCCCATGCTAAACTCACTGTGACACTATGTTGCTGTGGTCATATGTGTGTGTGTGTATGTGTGAAGGCAAATTTGTGTGTGTGTGTGTACTTGTTTATGCTACAATGTGGGGACCCAGCCTGCGGTCCCCATGAGGGAAAATAATTATTAAAAATAGTACTGATGTTTATCTGAAAGTGTAACAATGCAAACAGGTTTTCTGTAAGGGGTAGGTTTAGAGTTAGGGGATAAAAAAAATATTGTTTGGTCAGTATAAAAGTAATAGAAGTCTATGGAAAGCCCCCACAATTCACAGAAACAAATGTGTGTGTGTGTGTGTGTATGTGTGAAGGCAAAAAATTTGCTTTAAATGGTCAATTTAAATGATAAGTTTCATTAAAAAATAAACAGTTAACCATATATATGACTGAGTCAGACTGACTACATTATATTAGAATCGACAAAATTTAAAGGTCAGATCAAAATGTCAAAGGGTCTGCTTTTTAAAACCAAAGCAGAAAGCTCAATTAACCAGAAAATGTTAGATCTATAGCAAAACAAACATTTCATACTGCACATGATGAAAAGGACACAAAAAATGGGGGTATTAACCACATGAGACTCTCTCTCCCTCTCTCTCTCTCTCTCTCAGGGTTAGTACGTAATGGTCTTTCTGTCAGCTGCTCCACCTGAACAATGTGCATTGAATGTAACCGTGGAGACCGACAAATACTCCATTACGCTTTTGTGGAGTTGACATTGTTCTTTTAGCTCACTACATCTTCCCTCGAAAAGCCACGCTTGCCCTCGTGCAAAACCGTGCGAAAGTTTCCAAGAATAAATCATAAATCACCAAATCACAGATCTTTCAGCTTATGCCGTCGGACACAGCAATACGCATCTTCATAATTTAAGCGAACAATGCCATTTTTGACGCGCTCAAATTTTACCTCTCGTCCCAACCACAGCTGCTGCTATCTGAGGTAATTAGCCCCTGGCTACGGTTTAATTGCCTGTCAGCACATGCAGTAAAATGCAGGTTAAACGCCCAGGTGCCAAAAGGCTGTGTTTCCTCTGTGGCTGCCGCCTGCAGCGCTGTGATGCACAAGACAGCTTGCGCTCGTGCGGCAGACAGACAGTATAGAGCGAGACGCTCCTTACAGCTGTCCTGTGAAGCTTGCAAATTTGCAAAAGTCGGGTTGTCATGTCTGATACACCCACTTTCTACCAAGAACACCCCTCCCTCCGCAGCCTCTCTCGAGCAAAACCGTGATTCTTTCTCTTTCCTTGACAGCTGTTCTTTTTCCGGCTACGTAGTGAACAACAAAAAAATAGCTTTTAGCTATTTCAGAGACGGTTTGCATTCTCTCTGACTCTTCACTACGAGACGTATCGGTCTCTTTAGGTGTGATGTGACAGGCGAGAGGAAGGTGAGTCGGTAACGATGGCAACCAGTGAAGTGACTCGTAGGCTGTGACATTAGCGGGTGGAGATGGGGGGTTGGGGGGGCGGTGGGATTGCTGGAGGCAGATCAGAGCAATGTGTCACTGGGCTACTGCACCAAGACATTCTCGCCGTCTCCTCCTCGCAGGAATAAGCTCTGAGAGAGAGAAAATAATCCCTTTTTAGGGCCCTGCATCTGAGGACGTCAAGCCCACAGCAATGTCTTACTCAAAATTCATGCGACTGAACATTCAGAGTAGAATTTTATACATTGAGCTTTTCTGATGGACTCGGCCGGTTGAAATTGGACAGCGCGGGTCTGTGTGCTGTACGAAAAGCCCTTGGCGTGTTTCTCGCCACATCAAGATGGCGCTGTGGGGGAAATTGAAAATAAAAAAGACGACTGCATGGTTTAATTAGTAGTGGCTGTTAAGGCAAACATCACTCTCACTATTGCACATACTAGCCAGCTAACAGAGAACGTTCTCAGGATGTTCTGGCAAGGTTGTCTCGAAGTTGCAAACAAACATTCTTCCAAGAATGTTCGTTCAAAGTTCTCTGGTTCAAAGCATTAGCACAAAAACGTTATTTGTGCATCATTAATGAAACGTTTTGGTTTTTACGTTTTTTTAATGTTACTACTTGTTTCAGGACGTTCAGAGAACATCCAAAAGTAACATTCCTATTATGTTGGCAAAATGAAATGGAAAGTTCCCTCAACATTTGTATATGAAACAATGCTTTTACAACAATAAAAAATTGGACGTTTTGAATGTTCAAAGAACATTCAGAAATAACATTTTCATAACTCAATGGAAACATTAGAAAACATTCTTAGAGCATATTTAGTTAGGTACATATCGTATACGAATACAATTTTCACAAATAATTACATTACACCATCACTATTGCGCATATACATGTTGTATATGTATACAAAACCCTAAACTGAGTATTAGTGCTGACAAATTGATTAATCGCAATTAAAATAAAAGTTTGTGTTTACATAATGTGTGTACTGTGTATATTGTATATGTCTATGTAAATACACACACATACATGTATATTTAAGTTTACATTTTTTATATAATATAAATCATATATAAATATGAATATATCTACATGTAAATATTTCTTAAATATATACATGTACAGTATGTGTGTGTATTTACATATAGATATTCACAGTGCACACACATTTATTACATAAACACAAACTTTTATTTTGAATGCGATTAATCCCGATTAATCGACTTGACAGCACTACTAAATATTAAACTTCGATTTGTAACTCGTCCCACATCGTTGGGGCTACAAACATTAATGACAATTATAAGCGTGTCACTTTTTGAGAATACACCACAGGGAACACCCTAGCAACTGCTTATCAATGGCAACGACTCACAACTTTTGCACAGGCAAGTACCACTCACATTTTCTTCTGAAAAAACAAATATTGAATTTTGAATATGACTGATAAAGCACTAGCATTACAGTCATATTTGACAAATATCGACAAATTTGTTTATGGATCATAAACGATACTTGCATGGCAAGGAGATATAAGGCTACTGTCCAGAATTTTGGTGAATAATGACTTAGTCATACAACTTGATTTTATATGGCTTACATGCTATATCGCAAGTCATATGATTTTAGTCATACGACTTGTGATATAAGCCATATGGACCACTTTTATTATCATTTTGGTGCGTTTGCATAATTTTAAAGCTTGAAAGCTCAGCACATTTTTCTAATTTCTTTTCTTTCTTTTTTCTAAAAGCCATATGGCTTTGGAACAACATGAGCCAACGATGACAAAATTATTATTTTTTTTGCATAGTATAATAAATATTTAATATTATTTAAACTTACTATTTAAACTACACCATTTACACTATTTATATAGTACACTGCATCTAAAATTACAAATCTAGAACAACCAAAAATACTAGCATATTGATAATAGTAAAAATAAATAAATGAAGCTGAGCTCAGGGTGTAATTTATCCTGTTTGTCTACTCACAAACGCTGATGTTTAGACCTCTCAGATCTGAACTAGTCAACAGGAGTTTCTCACAGGTGTCTGCGGCGGATCAATGAGCTAGTAACATCTCCCAGAGATCAATCTAAGCAGCAGACGTGGCATGATCAGAACAGTTTTCCACATTATGCAGAGCAAACTGACAGATCTTTGATCGCGACAACAGACGCCACAAAAAAGAAGCTCCCCTGCTCCTCTCCGTATCTGCTTTCATGTCTGGTGAGGTTCTGGTGCTCTGGGCATATGGTGCCTGGATCTCCTGTGATGACAAGTGACAGGTTAACAGAGCCGCCCGTGGGGGGCACCGCACTGCGGCGGGGGGAGAAGGTGGGCTGTGAGTTTGCTAAACACTCCCATCTGTTCATATCCTGAGGCGCTACTGTATCATCTTATGCAGATGAACTTGTGCGGGAGGCACGTTAGCGCACATACAGCGGAGTTAAGAAAGCAGCTAGATGAGAAACCCAGTGCAGGTTCAGCTTCTGCCTGCTAGCAAACATTGTTTTGTGAATTAGATCAATTTTAGAACATTCATGTAATCCTGCTGACCCAGTTTTACTCATTAAACACAGCTAGGCCGCAGGCTGTGTCTCTTAGGAAAACCAAGGTAGCAAGTGACTAGCGGTTTGTTGAACTAGCAGCCTAAACAGTTTAAAGGGGTCATATGATGCGATTTCATATGCTGCAGCTCGTTTGCTAACGGGAACACGAAAGCGGGAACATATTACTCCCATTTTGGCCTCTCTTCACTGGCTCCCTGTCCGTTTTAGAATTCATTTTAAGATTTTAATCTTAGTTTTTAAATCATTGAATGGTCTGGCACCGACATACCTCTCAGACTTAATACAGCCATATGCTCCGTCGAGGGGACTTAGGTCCGCTGACCATTCATTGTTAGTTGTCCCTCGTGTAAGGCTGAAGAGCAGGGGCGTTTGCAGTGGCGGGCCCTAGACTTTGGAATAATTTGCCTTTACATGTTAGAAAGGCCCAAACACTTACCGTTTTTAAGTCTAGCTTAAAGACCTACTTTTATAGTATGGCGTTTAACACTGTGTGAGAGCTGCTATTTTATTTTACATTATTCTATAATATTTCATAATATTTTTAACTTTGTTATTCTATTTGTCATATTGCCTTATTCATGCCTGTACACAGCACTTTGGTAAACACATGTTGTTTCAAAAAAGTGCTTTATAAATAAACTTTGACTTCAATTTTTCCTTTCTCTTTGGAGTGTTACAAGCTCTTGGTGCATAAAGAAGATCTGTAAAGTTGCAAAGACTAAAGTCTCAAATCCAAAGAGATATTCTTTATAAAAGTTAAGACTTGTTCACGTCCTCCTAAAACGCCTCGTTTAAACACCCCCACATGTCTACGTCACTGTGTGGGAAGATTTGCATAACACCGCCCAAATGTTCACGCAAAGAAAGAAGGCGTAACTTTTATTCTCGCTGTAGTATTGTTGTTGCCACCGGCGCCATGTTGTGGAGACGCTGTGTGTTTCGTTGTGAAAGCGAAACTACTTTGTTTGGTCTTCCAAAAGAGAACAATATTTGCTTCGCCATGCCTAGAGCTGATCCGTGCTGGTCACTGAGGAAATACATCAACTTCGCGCTGTGGATCGCCAGATCGGCTTTCACCATTGAAGAGTCCAGCCCGGGGTCGTTATATGCGGTTGCCACAAGCCCGCCGGCCGCACCGTTCTCAAGACCGCCGGCTGTTCCTCACTGTAGCCCACCGGCCACCGCTCACTCTAGTCCACAGTGTGTGACGCTGTGTGACGCATTTTATGGAGGACTGTTTCCTGATCCAGGTAGAGTAGACTATAATGCCGGCTGTTCTGACTCACAGACTGTAAGTAAGTTTTCATATTTAAAG
>NW_015505232.1:1247991-1255076 GCF_001515645.1 Sinocyclocheilus grahami | reverse complement strand
TCGTTTCTCCAATCACAAATGCAGACATGGTTTTATGTTTACGCGTCACGATACGCAACACGTAAAAACACAGTATAAGTCATTATAATCAGTAATTATGTCCCCACTGGATGCAACAAATGCCTCGTTTGTAATGGGTTTTATTGGTTTTGTCTCATCGTGCTGAGAGAGGGCATCACAGTATGTTAAGGGGTGTAACATTTCCGTCACACGCTTGAGGTATTCAGCCAATCAAAATGCACTGGATAGCTGGCCAATCAGCATACACCTCGCTTTTCAGAACGATGAGCTTTGTAAAAATCGACGCGTTTCAGAAAGGCGGGGCATAGAGGAGCAACAATAATGCACATTATGTGGAAAATAATGTGTTTTTTTAACCTTAAACCGCATAAACACATTTCATTACATCAAATACACAAAATAATGTTCTTTTTAGCAACGTCATATGACCCTTTTAAGAAACAGCTGAGACTTTCAGTTAGCTTTAGCAACAATGCTAACAACTCCAAAAATGTACTTACTCTAAACACTATTTACTTTTTTTATTATTATTTTTTTTTTACATAATATTAATGTTCTTTGCTAACATAAAGTGAAAAATAGTAGTTAAAGGGCATGTTTTGTCTTTACACTGGAGTTGTGTATATCCTTAAAATCTTCAATACAGATTAAATCCGTGTTATTTACAGTACATAAACAAAAATCTACAGCGGTTAAATTCACTTCAGTTAATCCTTGATAGAGATTTAGGTATTATTGTGGAGTTTTTTTTTTTTTAAGCAGATGTCTTATCCTGTGGAAAATCTGCAAAAAAAATTGTCAGATTAGAGGCTTGAGAACATTGAAACATATGTTATTTTACGATCGGCTGATACACAGAGAGCTTGATCTCTATAATCCTATAGTATGTAACTAGATACACGTATTATATTTGCTTTGGCTCAGGGACGAGTTTAAAATAAACCTAAGAAGCTTTTGACGGAAACAAGAAATTGCCGTATTTCAAATAAAATCTTCAAATCCGTGTAAAACTGATGTAATTACTTCACTAATATACTCTGCAAGTTATGAATCTGTGAGTTAACAGAGGACGATGATGATGATAATAAGAGTATTTTTTCCTGATTGGGCTGATTAATATCACACACTGACCTGATGGTTTAAAGAGTTTAAAGATGAACCGCGGCGCTCAGATGAACACAGTCAGAGATGTTGTGGGCTCTGAAGAGGTAATGAGAGCGGATCTCAGAGGCTGTCAGACTGCAGTCCCTCATTAGGTGCCAATTAGACATTAACTGCCATAGAGAGAAGTGATCTGTCTCTGCCCACCCCCGGTCACCATGCAGGCCCAGACACGGCAAATACATACTGTGGTATGTTTTCTTCAATTATTTCTTATTTTAAAAAACACACAGATCTAGCTCATTTACTACAGTAAACTCAATGAAGGACAAAGCGAATAAATGTAAAAAATATCACAACGACTACCACAAACCTCTTCGATAAAACCTTGATGCTGTTTTAGACTATACACTCTTAAAAATGTACATTCTAAATTGGCATTTTCGCAGCAATGCCATAAAAGAACCACTTAAGTGAACATTTCTTAACCCTCTGGTGCTGTTCAGTCATTTTTGACTGAAACATTAGTTTTTAAAAAATTTTTACTTCATCAGAATGGTACGAAACTTGGTAAGGATTTTGGCACTTAATATGTGAACACACACACAAAACTCATGGACATGATTCGAAAAGGTTAAATGGTCCTGGAAAAATAGTCACACTTGTAATGTTCGGAGTCACAAATGTCCGCATTGGAAATTAATGGGAAGTGAATTTAATCTAGTGGAAATGTTCGGTATTGCGCTTAAACAAAAACTTACTGGAAGCTAATTTTTTGAGATATCAACTTCAAATTTGGAACACAGCATTAAGATTTATAGCTTTGATTTTTACACAGTTTTAGAGTAATACACATTTTGGAAAATATATTTCATATAAAATTTTAAAATAGTGTTTGTGCATTTCTTATAATAATAAACTTAAACTTCTGTAACTTTAGTGTTTCACTTCTGCAATAATCTGCCAGGTGTCTTCTTTAAAAAGAGACCAATCTTAAGTCCAAAGCAATCAAGATTTAGGACAGTTTAAACAGGAATTTTCATTTTCATTTTCATAAATGGATAAACTATTCCGTAAATATAATGTATTACCATAAAATCCCCTAAAAATACAAAACATTAAGTAAAAAAAAACATTATTGAACAAAATATAGTAAATAAATATTTATTGAAATAAATACAAATAATTACCACCACGCAAGCAGCACCAGAGGGTTAAAAGAACCACTTTTTTTCTTAGTGTGAAGAATATTTTAATAATCTAAATATCCTTTTTTTCCCACTGTAAAGGACCTTTTGTGCATTGGAAAGGTTCTATGGATGTTAAAGGTTCTTTATGGAACCATCAATGCCAATATTATACAGGCAACATATGATCAATTGCAAAGACAGATTCTCCTCAAGCACACTTGTGCTCTGGGTCAGCGAGCGTTTCAGCAGGCCGTCTGTCTAAACCACTTCAGCTCAGTGGAGAATCCTGACAGGTCACCAAAAACCAAATATTTGCTTTTAAGCTTCTGGCCGCTTTAATTCATTTGTTTTCGTCTCTGCGTTAATTCTGTTCATCTCCATATGCCAGGCGGATTACCGCACACCAACAGATCTGCTGTCTGGATGCGGACACTTTAATTACTCCGCGTGGCCCCTGTCTGTGTGGCCCTGGATTGCGTCCCAGGGGTCCATTTTTCAACCTACTTATTAGACAAGTGGCATCACCATGACAGAGGGGAACTGTACGCAGTGCCATCTTCAACTAAAGTCCAAAGACAGAGCAAGGATAAAACAAAAGTTGATGTTTAATGATTGTTGATTAGAAACATTTCCTTAATTTTAAACTTAGCAATGAACATCAAGACTATCAATAATTTGAGTTGAAATTAGCTTTTTCGCATTATTTCCTTAACACTGTAAGGAAAAAGACAAAAACTATGTATTTTTTTTAATATATATATATAATATAACATCTAATTTAATATTAAGTCAAGTCTGCATTAATTAAGTTTATTCAATGTTTTTAAGGCTGTTTAAGGCTTATGTTTATTTAAGGCTGCATTAATTTGATCAAAAATACTGTAAAAATAGAAATATTATGAAAATTTTAAATAATAAATTTTTATTTAAATACGTTTTAAAATGTATTTTATTCCTGTGATGGCAACAAATTGTATAATAATATAATATAATATAATTTAATAGTTATTAAATAATAATAATATTAAGTTATTATTATTATTAAATTCATGCACATACACTTGGTAACTTGATAAATATCTAAAATATATCATAAAATAAATGTTGTATCATATATGTATCATAAAATATAAAATAGCTATATAAATATAAAATCATAATAAGCAACACACACACACACATATATATATATATTATATATATATATATATATACATACATACATGGTGTCGGGGGGACACATGATGGCCTTGTACACAGAATGACATGAATCCCGGTACACATCATTGTTGGTACAATGTCTTCCTCTTTTCCTCTAAATCTTCTATCTCAAGGGTCAGCATGCTGAGGTCACCCCTCCCCCACAAACACCCGACTTCCACTCATCTGTCCATCTAATCTGCCGAGACCCATCTGCTCAGTGCACCCCACACAGAAGAGCAGAGCACAGTCGTGGCAACAGCAACACAAGCTGTTTGAAGAGTGTGCCCATCACTCACCAGTGTTTGTCCAGAGTCTAGATGCTGACTCGCTCAAAACCTAACCTCAACGACAGGTGCAAAGTCACAGCACAATTTATACATCAAAACATCCCTTTTAAATGCCAGTGTGAAAAAAATATACATATCAAACTTAAAATTCCATAGACACCAAATATGTATTTTCGTTTAATTTTCACAAAAAACATTTTTTCATTCAACATTTATTTTATGTAGATTTAATATTTCAAATTAATTAAGTAATTAATATATATTCAATTAATTAATTTCATTAAGTGAAAATAGTATTAAATAAATATGCAGATATAAATTAATCAGTCTAAGATGATCCATTTAGGCACTCAATATTTTTGGCAAACGAGACCCTGACTGATTACATAGAAACATGTTTTTATTAGCCAAACGGCACACCTGTCCATGTCATTATATCCCGGAAAATAATACAGCACTCACAGGTGGTTTCATTTGTGCAATGGGCACACAGAGTCTCAAAAACTACTTGAGCCAAAAAAAACCTTAAACCAAATACTCCGATGTCATCAATTATAAATCCAGGTTCAGATGAGAACGCATTTATACATTTTAACACATTTTAACAAGTGCAGCATCTGGGGTTAGTCATTCATAAATTATTCACCGTATGTTCACAATATTCATAGCAGGACTCATATCTGTGGAAAGAAACTGGTGTCTGGTGCCTCTGGCTTCAAGTGATGAGTCTACAAGACACGCTGCCAAAATGTCACCTTGTGTGCCACTAAATATATTTTATTATTATTAATTATCATTATTACCCTCTCTAGTCTAGGGTTGTGGGAATGATGAAGCATTAATATGAATTATTATTATTATTATTATTATATTTTTTAAGTTTACTTTAATTTGTTAAATTGTAAAAAATTGTTTATTGTTTTCAAAAAACATAATTAATTTTTTTTTCTTACCCCATTGGTAAAAATGCTTCTGTAAGCACAAGTTTACATTTTATTTTATTTTAGTGCCGTGTACATGAACGCATGAAGAAAGAGCAATAAATCTGTTGCAGCCATATCAGGTTTCATGCACATCTATCTGCTATAATGTCACTGATGAACACAATGATTCTATCCTTTTTTCCCTAAACACGTTCATTCAGCAGTGTCAATGAACAGCCTTGTCTTGACGCAAACTTGACTGTGCAGTCACACAGAAGATGGCTGCTCACCGTCACATGATTTGGCCTCCATTTTGGAGTTTGCATGTTTGAGCAGTTGCACTAGCGGCAAAGCTTTGTGGCGGGGGGAAGAGAGATAGCAGGCCTGAAACCTCAGAGCGCCAGAGAAAGGATGAAACATACTTACAAACAGAGTGAGTAATAACTGTTAAGAGAACAGGGCTTATCTTCTCCGCACAGATAATATGAAGCTCTCAATTAGATGAAACGCAACAACCCCCCCCCTCCCTTTTCAGTTATTTTGTTCAATTTCTCCAGGCAATTTACTAAAAAAAAATGGCACAGAAGATTTTACTGGCTACAAATAGAAGAGGCATGCAATGTGCCAGCCAATCATTTACCTGCGTAGCTAACAGCGGAAAACCCTAGCAACAACATTTCTATTTATTGAGCAATACGGAAGTTTTCCTCATCCCAAAATGCATTTCTCTCTTATGCTATTGGTAATTTTGTAATGATTTTTTCTCTTTTACTTAAATGCAAATCGTCCTTGATATTGACTAGACGTTTCCCTGCTGATAAAAACACCTAAAACCACCCTAAGGTAGGTTAGCAAGTCTCCAGGGCAGTGAATTTCTAATAAATCAGTGAATAAACACACATCAGACGTGAACTGCAGAGTTAAGCACAACAACAGCGAAGTCCTTGTAGCTGTTAGCCATTAGCTTTGTTTGTTTTCATATAGTGTGGTGTAGTGTTGCCACGTAAACAACCTTGAGCGTTTTACTCTTGCTTTACCAAACGTTTCACCCTCTTCCTACTCACGAACATTTCAAAGATTATCATGAAAGCGCCTGCCAGTTTTTTTCCCTTTTCTCTCTGTAAACAATAGCAGGGAAGCGGTGTGTTATGGGGCTGTGGTCATGAGCACAATGAACGCTGAACAAACGTGGCCACCATTCAAACACACTGCGGCAGCTGTCCGCTGATGATAAGGGCTCATGGACACGCTCCTCAAGAGTGATTAGCTGTTGCTGTGGGGAAACTGATTTGCAGATGCAGAATAAGGAGTCAATGGGCAAATGAGGATTATGACATCATCATAATTAGCCAGATTGGGGGACAATTTCTGCGTTCCAATTTAAGTCTTTAGGGAAGCAAAATGTTATTTTTATGATGTGTTTTCTAAGCTGGATATGATCCAGTCTGAAGCTGGGGTTTAATCATCTGTTTGGGAAGAACTGTAATCAACACCAGCATATGATGGGAGTGATTTAACAAAGATTAAACTGAAATTGAAATCAGAATAGACTAGATTCAGCATAATATCTTTCAAATGACCAAGAACAAACTGATTATATATGTATATTTGAAAGGGCTAATATATATATATATATATATATATATATACACACACACAATATATACACACACATATATATATATACAGGGCCTAAAATTAACACTCGCCAAGTATCAAATGCGAGTAAAAATAAGCATTGGCGAGTCCATGTAACAGTGTCAGTCGCTAGTTGGCGGGTACAATTTTTACTAATTATAACAATGCAATGAAGTGAAAACAACAGCCAGTTTTTAAAGAGATTCGCTGTTTCTCACATAAGCGAATAAAATAATCTTTTCCGAAGACCAGATCATCGTGATTAGCTGTTCTGTCATAAGCGACAAGAGCGAATCGAATAATAGGATACAAATGGACTGATAAGGTCAGAGCAGTGTGATGGCCCGCTTGTCCCTAGACACGGTTCTAATAACTTTTACCTGAGAAGATTTTGCTGCTTCATTTCGGAAGATTAACTTTTCTCTTCTTTATTCTTCATATCGCCGCCTAAATGGTGCAGTGAAGTATAGTTTGAAAGGCTGCGCGTTCGGCTGTACACATACGCTGAGCCGCTTCAGACAGCTCACCAGTAGCGCTTCAAAGCACGAAAACACACACAATTATGTCAAAATGCAAAAAGAGTTTCATGGGCGGTAAAAAAAAATTTTGGCCGGTAAATTTTATCATGTCACTGGCCATTGGCAGGTGTGGCAAAAAGTTAGTTTTAGGCCCTGTATATATATATATATATATATATATAAGATTCAGATCTTATATATATA
>NW_015505232.1:1231417-1247859 GCF_001515645.1 Sinocyclocheilus grahami | reverse complement strand
TATATATACACACACACACACACACACACACATATATATATATATATATATATATATACAGTATATGCATGTATGTATATGTATATGTATATATATATATGTATATGTATATATGTGTATATATATTGTGTGTATAATATTAGCATAATCCCTGCCTATGAATTACAACTGCGTAACAAGTTAGTTGTCCCGGAACGCCGTGGAATTTTCTGTACTTTCTTCTCAGGTTTGGCTCCAGTATATTGCATAAATGTAAAAAAGACTAATAGGCCTATCAATAAATATTCAATTAACGTGTGTCCACCTAAGAGATTTTAGCTAGTTGAAAAAATA
This sequence comes from Sinocyclocheilus grahami, assembly GCF_001515645.1. Classification (NCBI taxonomy): domain Eukaryota; kingdom Metazoa; phylum Chordata; class Actinopteri; order Cypriniformes; family Cyprinidae; genus Sinocyclocheilus; species Sinocyclocheilus grahami. The sequence continues at coordinate 1,247,526 of NW_015505232.1, read as the reverse complement.
CTCTTCTGATCTCCAGCTGAGACACTTTTGTTGCTATTATCCACATCAGTAAAGCATTACTAGCATCTCATTTTGAAGAATATCTTCATGAATTCGAAAGTTTACGTCAGAATGGCTTTATGAACGATTTACAAAAACAAATTGTAACGAGGCCCACTGAGCGTCCCGCCATGTTTAAGAATATTTGGTAAACTTCTGAAAACTTTAATTTTGCAGTTTTATTTGATGCTGCTAGTGGTTTAGGAATTATACACATAACCTTTAAAAAAGTTAAAAGGGTCCGTTTTGAATTCACATTGACTATAACAGTTATTGAAGTAGTCTACCATTTCATGAAGAACCATTTCTTAAACAACAACGAATATCGACCATCAGTCCACTGTTCATAAATATTTGAACAATCAGCATTAACATAATCCATAATAATCAAGAAATCATACCAAACTCCTCACAATCACTGTAATCGGATGCCTGAGAAGCGTGTGAACCTTGAGAACCGTTCCTAAGCAAAAGCACACATGCATGCCTCTCTCCCTCCGTGTACCCATAATTCTCTCTGGCACTCGCAGCGTGATTAATGCACACCGATATTGATTTTCTTCTTCTCCTTTTCAGAGTATCCCTTTTATTTATCTGGCTGAGCCCCACTCGTCTCTGTCAGAGTGGAAAAGACGCAGGAATTGAGAGAGGGTTGGGAATTCTGGGAATTCTGCTCACTGAGCACTGATGTACAGAAAAGGTTTTTTAACAGTTTGGCTGGAGAGAGCATCACTCACCACCCCAGAGCCACTTTCTCTCCGGTTTGCCTGTTTATACATGCTGTCCTCGGTGGGCTGGTTGACCCATTTTTCTCTGGATAACAATACCTCAACCAATCACAGGGAAAACCGAGGACAAAAGTCCCCAATCCTGCTTGTCATACACAGACTGCAGAGGCGAGAGCTCAGCCTCACAGCTTGGAGGGAAAAAGCCGCAGTGGGACCAGTTAAAAACATTAGCGCTCCTCTATGATCCTTTTGAATGCTACGCAACCGTTTTCCTTCGTTTTCAAGCATATCTACATGTTTAAAAGGTTAAAACTTTCCATATTTGTCAAAATGTAGGAATGTATTGACTGCTTTCAGCCCCACCGGCTAAATGATCACAAAATATTGAGCATTTATGAGTATTTATGAAGCGAATTAGTGCTAACGAATCTATTCGTTACTGCAGGGCCTTGTTAGAGTCACTCCATTAATTTGGTGTTGGGTTAAATGCACGCTACACCCCACTTTGGGCACCAAATGTGGTTTTCAGTGAATGGTCAGCTTGCTGCTCAATGGTTTGCAAAATGTCAACAACATAACTGGAAAACATGGTAAGGAAAATCTCCGGCACACCAGCTTAAGTTGATGCACAGCAAGGCCTGAGGTGGGATTTTTTGCGGCATTTAATCTACACCAATACATATATGCTTCTCCGAGTAGAATGTATTTTTATATGTTTGCCAATCTGTCTGCACCAAAATGCGTTTGCTCACTGCGGAATATGAGCAGGGTGGAACCAGGAAGAGAGCAAAAAACAGAACAGAAAGGGTCTGTATCGCTGGTGCTTTCTCTCTCTTTAGTGGTTGTTCTGGCCAGAGGTCTCAGTGCGAGGCATGTGTGTGGAATGCTAAGGACTCTCTAAAGCGCCTGTAGCGGTTTGTTCTGTGGCTCACCGCTGCATAACACAGCCGCCTGCAACCAGATCTTCCCAGAATCCCCTGCGACTAAAACACCTGTGCAATACCAAATAATACTGCATGTACTTCAGCCATGAAACCAGAGTTAGTGGTGCTTGCTAAGGCAAGGATTACTGGTATTATAGCCCATAATTAGCATTTTTCACGAACTCTAACCATCAAGGTGTAATTTATCTCACACTTTTTATACTATGGGCTTGGATAACTCAAGTCTTCTATTTAAAGGCAGACTAATGCATCACCAATCAGACTTGCAATGTTTACCTTTTACACAATAAAATGGCAGAAATTGATTTTAAAAAAAAACTATTGTTAGAAAAGATTTCTAATTTGAATAAATGCTGTTCCTTTAACTTTTTATTCATCAAATCATCCTGAAAAAATATCACAGGTTCCAAAAAAATAAAAAATAAAATAAAAATAAAAATACTGATAATAAATCAGCATGCAAGGATTACTGGTATTATAGCCCATAATTAGCATTTTTCACGAACTCTAACCATCAAGGTGTAATTTATCTCACACTTTTTATACTATGGGCTTGGATAACTCAAGTCTTCTATTTAAAGGCAGACTAATGCATCACCAATCAGACTTGCAATGTTTACCTTTTACACAATAAAATGGCAGAAATTGATTTTTTTTTAAAACTATTGTTAGAAAAGATTTCTAATTTGAATAAATGCTGTTCCTTTAACTTTTTATTCATCAAAGCATCCTGAAAAAATATCACAGGTTCCAAAAAAATAAAATAAAAATAAAAATACTGATAATAAATCAGCATTTTAGAGTGATTTCTGAAGGATCATGTGACACTAAAGACTGGAGTAATGGCTAATGAAAATTCAGCTTTGCATCACAGGAATAAATTATATTTTAAAGCAAGTTTGTAAAATATTAAAACCCATTATTTTAAATTGCAATAATATTTCACAATATAACAGTTTTTCTGTATTTTTGATCAAATAAATGCAGCCATGGTGAGCATAAGAGAAAATAAAAAATTCAAAATAAACTTTTGAATGGCTGACATTAGAAATGGACATTAGGCATATATCAATTAGCAATTATATCAATCTCAAAGTTGTGGAATTCTAACATTTGAAAACAAAAACGTTTCACTACCAAATGGACTCCAAATGCACTAGACAGAAATAAATATTTTATAACAAAAAAGTATACAGTAGCTTCACTTTTCCTCATGTGAGATCACATAGAAAGCTTTTTTATTTATAGAATAGCGCAGAAGAATAGGTTTTAGAAAATTTTAGAGGGGCCATTAACAAATGTACGCCAAGCACACACACAGATTCCTTCAAAATACCCTCGACAGCGTGGTGAAAGTGTTCCACACGCAGTGAAGTGTGTTTAAACTGTTGTTTGCAGGAATATTGCTTTACCTATGAAATATTTAGCACGGAAAAGAGGCGCAGACAAGCGGCAAGCTAATGTTTTGTGACAGCCGCTATTAAATGACAGACATCTGTCAGATTCATTGCACACTTTCTCTGTTCTACGCTGAAATAGACCCATCTTGGGCTCCGACATACTTATAGGAATATAATGTGCACACAAATTGAGATTGAGCATTATACGTGCGATGTTTGAAGAATTTAAAGACTGTAATTTAGACTGCAGGCGAACATTTGTCACATTACTCTCTGAAGATGAATAAAAGATTCATATATCTCATTGGTGTCTTTTACCCGAACAGAAAAACACGACACATCTATGGAAAATGTCTCCGCTCGCTCCCCAATCTAAACGACTTCTGATTCTTTATTGAATTTGCTAAATGCCCCATAAAACGAGCCGACGGCCCTGAGGGAAGGAAACAGTTGTGTAGACGAGCGTTCCATTTAGCTGATACGAATTTTCACAACCGCGCTGCCACTAGAAGGGAAGTAGGTCAGTACAGTGAATCTCAGTGACACGACTGCCACCGTCCACTTCTTCAGGATTAGACAGCCGTGAGCCGAGAGAGGAGCTCTTTATAAGAGCGTTACTGTGACAGCATGCCAAGTTAGAGACTAATAAATCTCACGTTGTCAGCAACAGGACAAGAAACAACTTAAAGATGTGGATGTGTTTTCAAGAGCAGGCTTGGGGTTGTTAAACTGATGGACAACCAAGAAAAGCAAGGACTGTAATTGGCTAAAATTCGCTTAGGAAGATCAAAACTACAGCGTGTTTAAAATCACACATTGTTGACCTCAAAATGTTATAATTTACTCATCGTCATATCGCAAATCAGTTTGTCTTTCTTTCTTGTGTGGATCACAAAAGTTTTGAAAAATATCCAGGCCAACATTATGAAAGTAAATGAGGACCGGATCTGTGAAGGTCCACAAAAGCACCATGAAAGTGTCATAAAAAGCTTTATATGACTCATGCACTATATTCCAAGTCTTCTGAAGCCATACAATTACTTTGAGTGGATGCAACCTCAAATCAAATGGCAGCATTGACGTCAAATACATTTGAGTCCCCATTTACCTTCATTATAGGGAAACAAGTGGTTCATGCAAATGATTTGGAGCAACATGGGATGACATTGGTGAACTGTTCTTTTAAAGTAACATAAAATTGCATCTTAGTTCAAACACAAAAGCCTCCAGTGTCCTACCTGAGACGAGTGGTACAGTGTCTCTCTCCCATGACACAACAGTGATGTAGTTCTCCACTGAGGAAGGAATAATGCACTTGAAGACCGCTACACTGCCTCTCATCGCGGTCTGGTCCGCCACACGGACCGTATAGGGCTCTCGTAAGACTGGAGAGAAAGAGGTCATGTTGATTGATACTTTAATTGTCATTGTTTGAAAAAAAAAGAAAAACATGGACTGCAAAAATATGTAGTGTTTTAATACTATCTTCTAGCTTAATATGCAGGCAAGTAGTCTTTCACCAAAAAGTAGGCTAAACCTCTATGGCACTAGTAAAACATTTGGTTTCATTTTCTTTTATTTCTTTGAGAATCCGACTAGCCCAGCATGGCAACACTGGCTTAGCCAATTGTGTGAGTTTGGGGCGGGACTATCTGTTTGACTGACCAATGACAGATGGCACGAGTCAAACCTGAATACAGTAATTAGTTTTGCAGTTTGGTTTAGCGACACATGTGGTGCAGAAATTACACATTTTTGGCTTTTTAAAAAACAAGATAAAGTGACCTGAGTATCAAAATGGTTTGTTGAAAATATATCTATTATGCTTGTTCCATTCACAATTTACACATAAACCTCATGAAATGTATTGTTTTATTTTTTTATTTATGAGCAATGATTTGCTACTTCTCAGTGAGTTACAAATTATATCAGGGGGAGGGACATTATCATTCTAGAGAGAACCTGATTGGACAGAAATGTGTGTAGTGCAGGATGAGTCATCAATATTTTTGGTCCATTTTCCCGGAAAAAGAAAGACTGTAAATTGCATTTGTGTACATCTGCATTTATAACAGTTTCATCAATTTTGCCAACATTTACACTCAAAAACAATATTTAGGCATGTATTTAAGATTTTTGTATTTGAGCTGCATAGAAAATTTTCGTCCATTTGGATCACACTATTTTAACATACACACATAAACTTAATGTGACGCATATTTGTTAGTCAAACATCAATCAAACAGGAAAGAAGCAGGTGATATCTCTGCAATCAAAAATGTGGCATAGTTTATTATTAAGTATTTGCATCTATTTTTATTTAAGTAACCATATTTTCAAAATGCATTTATTCAAATCATTTAGAATCAGTATAAATCTTTCCGTAGTGAATTTATTCATCTAAAAACTTTGAACAGTTAAAACCTTCAGTTAGTTAAAATGTAAGATAGTTGAAACAAATAGGATTTATTGATGACAAATATATACATCTGGTTATTGTGTGTTTAAAATGCATTTAGTTTATCCCAGTATAATCTGAAGGGAAATTACCTGTTTACATAGTGTATATTTTGTATAGTGTATTTTATTATATTTAATTTTTATCTATAGTATTTATTTTGTGTTGTATGGTTTATGTTTGGCTGCTCATGCAAACCAATTTCCCTGCGGGGATTAATAAAGTACCTATCCTATCCTAGTACTTTTACAGAAATCTCACCTGTTACATTTATGTACGACTGACAAATATGCATCCCATTAAGTTTATTAGTTTTAGTTTTATTTTTTACATTGTATTTTTGCCATTTTTGCCTTTAATTTGATAGGACAGTGTAGAGAGGACAGGAAGCGAAGTGAGAGAGAGAGGGGGACGGGATTGGGAAAGGTCCGTGAGCCGGGACTCAAACTCGTGACGCCCAAAGCGCAATGGCACCGATAGTTTTAGTTTGTTGTAGTATTTATGCTACAAATGATATGTAATCCAAATGAATGGCAATTTTACAGTATATGTAATTCAAAGCAAATAGACAGTTACTAAAATTCACAAAACTCTAATTTCAATTTGGCTTTAAAACAGTCTTGCAACAATCTGTAAATATCTTTAAACACTCACCGGCCTTAATATGAACATATTGGCTTCTAATTTTCCCTGAAGGATTTTCCGCTGTGCAATAGTAAGTGTTGTCGTGGATCACTTTGCTAAAGCTGGACGGAGGAAAGTGGAAGATCTGGAGAGTGCCGTTTGGATGGACATGGCGGATCCCTGGGACGTTGTAGCTCTCCTCGCCGGTGGCCAGATACCAGCGCAGGGTAGCAGGCGGCACCGCTGCTGCAGGACAGGGAACCAGAGTCCCCGTGGTGCTGGCAAACACTACCTCTTGCAGAGATGCATTGACAAAATACAAGCTGGAATGTAGGTCTTCACTGAGAACTGCAGGAGACAGGAGAAGACACGCGGTTAGTGTTTCTAGAGTTCATCAGAACACAACACTCTTTCTCTCTGTATGAAAGAACTAACAGCTTGTTTGTCACAGCTGGTCTACACATCTCCAGGGATGAATTACTTTAACAGCTCATAAATATATTAAAACAGTTAGTCTTGGCACTTTTTAGTCACTGGTCTATTCATTTCAGGGTTCAGAATCATACATGCTTACATAGATGCACAAACCTCTCAGATTTGGAACTCAAATACTTGCAGACTGCAAGATTGAGGTAGCTCAGAAAATGTACTGTACTAATCTTTCTAAATGTGCTAATCTTTCAAATAAAACTGACATAGATTGTACTGGAAATGTAGCCAGGCAAGGCCAAATTCAGCCACATTTCTCCACTGGGACTTTTAAAAGAGTTGATTTCATTTAGAGAATGAGTCCTGAACTTTATTTGAATGAAACCACATCATCTCTCATGTATTTTAATACTTTATATTAATTCATTACATTTTTAATGGCCATTGGCACTGTTGCAACACAGTAATGCCAGTAAAGCCCTTTTTAATTTAAATGGATTTGTTCACTTATAACTTACATTTTCAGATGGACATGCTGTGCATGAAAACCAATTTCAGTGCCCTGGGGTATTTGATAGATAATGGAGCTCAGTTCTGGGCCATGGATAAAGCTACTATTGTCTAAAAGCAGATAAAAAATAAAATATTTATACCCATACTCTAGCTAGTTGATTCCCCAAGATAAAAAACACAGATAAATGGAAATAGAACACAAGTGGAATGATCAGACAAGCATTTAAGCATTTGAAAATCTACTCTCAATCACAGCACGTTCATGTCCCAACATCCTTTTTAAAGGTCAGAGAGTTAATAGGACAAAGAGAGATACATATCAAAATATTTTCATATTTTATATTCATTAAACTTTATTTTTTATATTTAATTTTTTTTATTTATCAATCTGCATTTAGCACATACCTTTCAACATTTAACATAAAACTGACAATCCAACTATTTTTTTCCCCACACAAAACATAAGGTCTGTTGATAATCCAGTGCAAAGAATCAGTGAAGGATCAAAAGAACTTTGGGTCTTAAGAAGAATCATTAAATATTAAAAGACTTTATGTCAATACTGTGATTATACAGTGATACCCTGCAGCATTTTAACAGATATTTTATGCACTACCGCAGTATATAATTCCATAAAAACATTATTATTACTATTAGATAAAAAGTCAAGATCAAAAACAAAAATGTAAATGTTGATTTATTTAATCTAATATTTCTCATAAATACTTTTTATGTAATAGAATTTATTAAATATCACTATATGTGACCCTGGACTACTAAACCAGTCATAAGTAGAACGGGTATATTTGTAGCAATAGCTAACAATACATTGAATGGGTCAAAATTATCGATTTTTCTTTTATGCCAAAAATCATTATTAAGTAAAGATCATGTTCCATGAAGATATTTTTGATGGAAAGATATATTGTCCTATCCTAAAAAACATTACATCAAAGGAAAGCTCATTTATTCAGCTTTCAGCATTGATGTATGGTTTGTTAAGATAGGACAATATTTGGTTGAGATACAACTATTTGAAAATCTGGAATCTGAGGGTGCAAAAAAAAATCTAAATATAGAGGAAAATCGCCCTTTAAAGTTGTCAAAATGAAGTTCTTAGCAATGCATATTACTAATGAAAAATTAAGTTTTGATATTATGATATTATGTTAGGTAATTTACTAAATGGAATATGAACCATGATCTTTACCTAATACCCTAATGATTTTTGGCATAAAAGAAAAATCGATAATTTTGACCCATTCAATGTATTGTTGGCTATTGCGACTTAAGACTTAAGGTTTTGTGCTCCAGGGTCACATATCTTTGAAATAAGTCAAGATAAAAAATAATAAAAACAAACCAATTAGGTGAACATTTTAAATGTTCTAATTTATTTTATGTAATATTAAATACATTTTACAATAGTATTTATTAAATAAATATCTAATAAAAAAATCATAATATATGCAGCTACCAAAAAGATCTTCACTATAAAACAGTCCATTGCCTCAGACACAAGAGGACGACATAAAGAAGCCAGCAGCTGTTATCCAGACGTGATGCATGTGATTTAGCACCTCAGACATCATGCAGTAAAGCTTGTGCGTGGATTCAAGCACTGATGGACTCTTCATCTTTAAAAATCTGCATGGTCAGCATCTGTTAATCTGATTCAAATTCAGATAGTAAAACCCAGCACATGCTTAGCGACGCCGTCAGACTCATTCTGCTCTCAATTATCTAAATGATAGGAGCGGCCAGACACGACTCTTCAAATTTGAATTGAATGAATTTATAATTAATCTGGCTTTTTCAGAAAGCACTGCAGGCTGTTTGATTAACAGCGATTCTTATCTGCCTGAAATAACGGACAGAGCGCTTTCTTTGTCGCTGCTTGTTTCTGTCTTTCAGAGCCGATCATTGTAAATTCCCGCTGAGAGAGTGTCCCTCTGTGGCTCTGTCTGGGCTTGACTCAGGGTGATATTTATGGGGTGAGCATGTGACAGCTCAAGGGCAGAGACCATTTTAAAGTCAAGCTGATCTAGGGGCAGGGTGGTCAGACGAGCTCACGCTTTGCTTGAAAAATCTATGCAATTACGATGAAGGTCTGGCTAACATTTAACAATGTATATAATAAAAATATAAAATAAAATACTTTTATTTAAATAAGACTATTTTAGAAATATCCACTATTTAAATAATAACTCTATACTGATCAGTAATGAGTAGTTTCATTCAGGTGAACATTTTAAATGTACACACACATACACAAAATATATGTATATGTTAGGTTAGAAACACACAAATGATTTAAAAACTAGACAAAAATTATAGCAATAAAAGTAAAATAAATATTTTCAAAGTAACTTTAAAAAAAGTAAAATATTAAAAAGTAAATATTATTTAATATAACTTAATTCACCTCAGTACATTAAATGTCACCAAAAAGTAATTTTAAAATTAGATTAAGTAATGCTTTTTAAAGCAACATCATATTTTCATATTTTACAGTGCTGTTAAAGCACTTTAAAAGTGGCTTTTTTAAACGTCAGTGTTACAAAAGAGAAAATAAATATTTTAAAGTCAAACTAAATATAAAAAACATGAAATATTATTTCAAATAACTGAATTTATCTTTTAGAATCCGATTAAGTAGAAAATGCTTTTTAAGTCAATTCATATTTTCAGATTTTACAGTGCAGTTTTAATTTAAGTATTGTGAAAGCAGCTTTATTATAAGTCAGTGTTACAAAAAGAGAAGTCAATCTTTGAAAACAAAAATAAATGTTCATTATATATGAGTGTGCCAGGTCTGACTGGACGTTTGTAATGAGGAGCATTTGAGCGGAATGACAATTGCATTTAGGGCGAGCAGAAATATGGGTTTGTCTTTTGAAAACACATTAGCATTTGTCCACTGACAGTGTGTAACCAGCCATCACGGGACTCTTTTCAAAACTAGCCAGGCGATTTATTTAAGTAATGTGCGATCAATATTTACCCTGCAAACCGCAAGTGTGGCTCGGGCATTAACCCTTACAAACCTAAAGTTACAATAAACCCACACAAAAAAGATGTTGCAGTACTACTGTACACTAAAGCTATCAGATGATTCCCATGGTAGTTTAATGTGGTACTGAATGATTACCATATTCATACAGTATATCATGTATTACAGTTTTATAAAGAAATGGCATTGAACCAGCACATTTTTCTTTATTCAGAAATTTTTGGGATACTCTAAAGAATTGCTCGTGTAAATACAAAAATCATCTAATTATGGTAATACCATTATATATTTTCTAAAATTGAAATATTCCCTGACCCTTCCAAAACTGTATCAAATATCCACATATGTTTCGATGATTTGAATATTTTAGTCATGAATTTCGCAGGTATATTATTCACTTTTATAAATAAAAAAGTACAAAAAAATATTTATATTATATTACTATAGTCCCCTAATAACATGATATTTGTTTGTATTTATCCATTTAAAGCTGCACGTTTGACCAAATCAAATATATTTTTGGATTTGGATGATTTGACTATGGTTTTACCATAGTACCAAGTCCAAAAATCTGCACCCATAATACCCTGATCCTTTTTTTTTTAAACCAGCTAAATTTGAGTATTTTAATGATATATTGCTTCTGTATAATTCAGAAAAAAATACATATGGAACCTGTCAAAAAAAGAGAACAATGTAGCAATAGCATACCATTTTTTGTCAGTAAAACATGCTGCGTCATTCTATTCTAAACCTGCATATTTAGCCAAATTAATCATTTTCAGACAGATTACATATTTTTGTGATGAATTCTTGTTTATAATTCATAAAAATAAACACATTTCGAAATGTATGCGCATGTTTAAAGGGACCAGTTTTCTAAATCCAACGCTGCGTTAGAATGTCTTTAAGCGGTGCAAAGCGTAAAATCGGCAGCTCTCTGAGGATGAAATCTTGGCTCTGGTGTGGGTGGATGGGTCACTCTGTTGGCTGCAGGCCGACTGTGTCTGCGCTGTTGTCTGTGCAGCAGATAGGAGGGGCTGCGGAACCTTGACGGAACATCACAGGCTCAAGGTAATTAAGGCAGAGAGTGCAGGGGAGCCCGGAACACAGCCGGGAGAGTCAAAATTCCAGTCCCTGCCCCGGGGCTACAGCAGGCCTGGCGTCAGGGAGCTGTAGCGGAGCACCGCAATTTAACCAGCTTGCAATTTGCTCTCATGAATATTAAGCACAACCCAGCCGTGTCTGGTTTAATGGACCCCCGCTCATTGCCAATATGTAAAGCCAAAGAAACCCCCAGATGCCGAGAAAAGGGTTGAGAGTGGGAGCAGCGCGAGTCCCACCGGAAAAGCGAAGTTTCTTGTGTTTTTTTCTCCCTTCATCTCTTAAGTGAGATGATTTGAATATCATCTGAATAATGTCAGAGCAAACGTTCGTTTAGAGCCTCCCTGGTGGTGAGAAGGAGATCAAACGGCCTCCGTGGATCTACATCAATTACGAGAGCCGACGCCGCTGATGTCTGAATCTGAAGCGCCGCTGACTCGGATGATGAGAGAACGCGAGGCAGAGCTGAACGAGTCGTGGCTGCTCACGCTGGGCTGACGTCCCCTCGTCTCCCAGAGACACGTGTACTACAACAACTCATAGTGATTGCGTATTCTCAACTGGAACAAATCTATGCTATATATACTTAATTAAACAACCAGTCAAATGATTGATTTATTGAAGAAAAAAAAAGATCTAATATACTGTATAATTTATAATACGTATACTGTAAAAAATATTTTTTTGAAGTTGTAAATAAAACAATTATTGGAGTACATTTTACAAGAAAATACTACTTCAGGTTACATTTACATGACTGTAAAACATTTTCTTTGTCAAAACATCATTGTCAAAATGATCCCTGTTCACACGGATCTGCGAAAATGACTAAAAACGCTGCATTACTCATGACAGACCAGTAGTTGGCAATGCCATTTTGTAAAGAAACACTATGTGTTTGCGCACAAACGTGTAGACTGAACATGTAATTCGCATGCGCTTGACGTCACCGTTTTCACAAATTCATGCTTCTTTAGTTTACACAAAGCCGATAATGGCATTGTTTTCAAAAACATACACTTTGAAACCCATTTTCAAAAAGTTGCATTTTCAGGCACTCAAATGTTGTGTAAATGAAGCAGTGAATTCATAAAACGTTTTTCATTTTTAGTTGAAAACGGTGTCGTGTAAATGCCCCCTCAGTCTTTCGACTTCAAAATTTCACATTTAATTCAATGTGTTACTTGCCACTTCTTTGTAACTGTACTAGCAATTTCTAAATGAAAAGTCCACTCTTTCAAAGTCCATTCTACACCAGCTGTGTTCATATATCTATATAATATATACTACAAGTCTTTCCATATTGGGAAAACAGCACAAAAATGTTGATGACTCATCCTGCGTTACGCAGATATTTGTCCAATCAAATCCTTTCTAGAATGTCCTTCCCCCTACACTCTTGAAAATAACGGTTCTAAAAGGGGTTTTCGTAGTGATGCCATAGGCCCTGTTTACACTAGTGAGTTTTCGTTTTAAAACGATGTTTTAAAATGAAAACGATCCTTGTCTACACTGGCGTTTTCACTGCGTTTTAGAAACGATCTCCATCCACACTACCCGACCCGAAAACGCATGTCACATGACAATCCATGTAGGTACAACCATAGATACGTATAGGTAGATGCCAAAGTATTTAGATGGCGGACACGTTATGCAGTTCAAAACGAAAACGCAGTAATGTAAACGTAGCCATAGAAGAAGCATTCAGTCTATATTACTTAAAATAACAATGCTATCTCAGGGCCAATTCATACGTATTTTGCGATGTGGCTAATTCGAACAAACTAACTGTAGGTGTTAGGTGTGTTTCTTTGTACGAATTCCTACGAATTTGCCACCTCGTAAAATACGCACGATTTTTCTCAACTTTCTGGTGAACTTTATTGGCTATTTATATACTGTACATAAAAACATGCCCTTCACTGTCCCAAACTACCTGTCAAACTATTTTTTTGCTAACTGCCACCTCCATGCACCAAACTAACCTTCCAAACATGTCAGATCATACAATGTCAGCAAATACAACCACATGGAAGGCAAAGAGCGTATTCTGAATAGCTAAAATAAAGTTTACAGACTCTGAAGCTCAGAGACAAGTGTGATTTACTCAGGACACCTATTTCCTCTGAAATCAAGTGTTTATGACTCAAGACTCCATAGTGAAGACAGTGAGGAATCATACCATCTTTATCGGTCAGATAATTTCCCCATGGGAGCATCAGCAGTGAAAAAAATGAAGATGGGTAATTATCAGTTCCACACTATAAGACAACAGGAAAAGGTAATTTTGGACAACCAAAATAAATTGAGCCCAAGAAAATAACCAGATAAGAATTCATTTTTTCAAAAATTAAAAAAAAAAAAAAATTTCAGAATTTTTACAGTTTATTTATACATATATCGATACGTGCATACATTGGTTCACAACTAGTCTAAATACTTTTGACTATAACTAATTACTATTTATTGTTTTGTTTTGTTAAACAGCTTACAGTATCCCAGTTCCTGCCCTCTTCCAAACATGTGCATGTGCTAGTGCTAATATTTGGGTGTGAGTCTCGGGTCAGCTCGTCTCCTCTCCTCACTGGCTGCATGGAAAAAAGCTCGCGCCCTTACGCTCTGACGCAGCCAAGCAGATGTAAATGTATTCAGAGCATTTAGTGCTCAGGATTAATCGAATTATAATTTAATCATCTGATCAAACAGCAATTAGCATAATCACTTCTGGGATGGGCCGATAGAGAATGCAATGGAAACAGAACAGACCTGAGGCGAGAGCAGCTTTAATGAGACATTTGCTGGGATCTCTGTAAATGTTACACATTTCTGGCTGTTGAAATTCTGCCAAATCTTTTTGTCTGCTCTGCCACACGGACACATTCAGTGATCAAAGAGACCCTGTTAACTCGTGGATAAAAATCAAGGATGTAACCACATATCTTCTTTACAGAAGTGAATCATACAGTAAGGGCCACAACACACCTTAGGCTATAGATTATAATTTAATTTCAATTTATTTTACTACTGTAATTTGTAAAACCTAGTTAATCGCTAATATGAATATTGGAGGCAATTTCAAATGTGTATTATGATTTTGTTTATTTTTATTTAGGTAAAAAATATGTGGGTTAACAACTAATTTGGACTGCAAAAAAAGAAAGCTTTACACATTCGCTGTAAATATTATTAACCATTTATTAATACTTTGTGAAGTAACCTAAAATGTGCTTCATTTGACATTTGACTTCATTTACCTGAATTAACATTAACCAGTATCATTAAATATCACTAATATAAGATATTATTTAGTGACTGAAAATCCAATAGAAATCATTAACTGGACAGTGATGTTGTTGTTTTATATTTTAAAATGTTCATGAAAAAAGAACAAAGAACATTTACAAACACTACATCCTGTAATATGTCACTTCGGCAATATTCAAATCTGGATTTATATGCAAATATATAAATTAAGTCATGATTTAGAAATCAATATTTAGGAAAAATTGTTGCATTAAATTGTCTTAAAGACTCACTGAAAAATATAATGTCTGATATTATCTAAAATAGTATATATTTATATTTATCTATATTATTTAATATACAGTATAGTATATATTACATATTACATATATATACATACGCACACGCGATCAAGACTCACCAAAAACAACCTCTAGCATTCATTTCTTACAATAACAGACCAAAAAGCTCCACTGCTGCACTGACAGGAAAAACTCCCTGTTTAAGCTGCTCACAGTGGCTGGAGGAACGCAGAGGTTTGTGCTAAAGTCATCAAGCTTCTTTACTAAAAAAAAAAAAGAGGACCGAAAGTCCTCATCAGTGGAAAATACGAACGTGCTTTTTCTGCCAAGTCATCAAAGCAGGAAATAAATACACATTACAGCCACCAGCACAGGGCCGTCTGTCAGGCATATTTCCTGCTGATTGACAATAAGCTGTGCTGATGGAAAATATGAACACTGATCAGCCTTACTGCTGGCTAAACAGTTAGTGCAAGCAGATCATCAAAATGTCATTATGCCAAACGACTCCTGGAATTACTGATACACTCAGAGCTACTGGGTTGAGCTACTGTGTGTGAGTGAGTCTGATTCACACCACATATCTGTTTATGTCTATTTCTAATACACAATGTGCTTTCCTGTGGTGCAGATTTAACCTTCCCAACCACTGACTTTATAACTAGAACCAGATTAAATGTGTACCTGCTTCTGTACAAAACAGATGAAACAGAAACAGAAATAACATATGCATAGTGACCCTAAAAAATGCTCTTTAAAATGCAGTTTAGGTTAAGGGCTAATTTGTTGCTAATTTATATGATATAAATGTATGATAAGTCCTCATTTTGATAGCTATTAAACTATGTATGCCAAAAATAAATAAATAAACAAAAAATAAATAAATAATTCTGCAAAAACAATTCTATAAATAAAGTAAATAATGATTTTTTTTTTTAATCATTGTTTTTACTGCAAAGGAATTTTTTTTGTTTTGCTTTGTTTTATTATAGGAAAATTAACCTAAAAGAAAATTATTTTAAATAATTTATTTAATTTACATTTAAATCATTAAGCTGTGAATAAAAATAAAATTATTTGAGTATGTAATATACAATGTATATTAGTCTTTCTACTTCAGAATTTCATGTTTAATTCAATGTGTTCAATTTTTTGTTTTATTTGCTAAATTTACTAGCAACTTTTTGAGGGAAAATTTGTTCACGGTACACTCTAGACATTTTTTTCTTATTGTATCAACTATGGCAAGGTATATATATATATATATATATATATATATATATATATATATATATATATATTAGAGACAAAG
>NW_015505232.1:1187067-1231256 GCF_001515645.1 Sinocyclocheilus grahami | reverse complement strand
GTTTTCTGCAGCAACTCAGAGCACTTTTCATATTCTTTATCCTGGCTGAAGCACATTTGTTTCAATCTATAAGTATAATCAGTCTACACTACCAGTCATTGTATCAACTATGGCAAGATATATATATATATATATATATATATATATATATATATATATATATATATATTAGAGACAAAGTTGTTCCTAGGTTGTTCCAAAATTAAGAAATACCAAAAGGTTTTATTTATCTGAGGACAAAATTAGAAGAAGAAAAAAACTTCTCACAAGAATAAATCTTAATTAAATATAAGATTTAAATTCTAGAAATTTCAATTTCAAATTCATCAATAAAGTGAATAGTGATCCTAAAAAATGCTCTTTAAAATGCAGTTTAGGTTAAGGGCTAATTTGTTGCTAATTTATATGATATATATATGTATGATAAGTCCTCATTTTGATAGCTATTAAACTATGTATGCCAAAAATAAATAAATAAACAAACAAAAAATAAATAAAAATAAAAAATTCTGCAAAAACAATTCTATAAATAAAGTAGATAATGATTAATTTTCAATTTAATTAAAAAACGTAAAACAATACTAATGAAATGGCCTATAATAACCATGATTATATAAAAACAACAAAAACATATGTTTGTTTGTCATTAAACATAACATTCATGCACATTTCAGGAGCTTTCAAAAACAAACAACGCGTTCAGAATCAAAGCTGATTTTAAAACATCTCAAATGATTTACAGAACAATATCCAGTTTGCTTTGCTTTCAGGACTGCAAACATGGCTTTGATTTCTCTCCAGCACATCACAGTGCAGCATGCGGTCTTCAAACCCAGGCGTACAGTTGAGCAAAACAAATGGATATGCCCACACAGTTTTGTCTGTTTGATCTGGACTCAGCTAAAAGCTCTCTTAAAAAGCATCTCATGGAAAGCGACAGCTGATTGGGCACTTTGCTCTACGCCGTGCTGTTTACCCGTGTCCATTTGAGTGTATGTCAGAGTTGGCCCCTAGCATCAGTTTACAAAAACAACATCGCACCTACTTTCTGCTCCATCTGTGCGAGGACGCTTCTGTTGTTCCAATTACATTTGTGTGCTAATATGCACACGGTCTCGAGTGCTCTTCACCAACACAAGAGCCATTAAAAACAACTCGGCATGATTTTACATGCAAAAAACATTCATTGTTCAGTATCAGGGCAGGGATATTAGAGTTAACTAAAACTGAAACTAAAATAAAACCATTCAAAAAAATTGTTACTTGAAATGAACGTTAACTGACATAAAATAAAACATGCTTAATATTTCAGACACTTGCAACATTTGACATTTTAATTCAGTTTAACTTGATTCGCTAAAATAGCTAGAATAAAAATGAATGAAAACTATATACATAAGTATAAAAAAACTACAAAAAAAAATAATTACTAAAATTCAACTAAAATGAAAATGAAAACAGAAAATGTAAAAATAAAAACTGATTCCACATTAATAAAAACTATAATAGTATTTAAATAATTCTACGGGAGCTGAATTTAGAAAAATGGTGCACGTTTAGGACTAAATAATACAAAATAATACTATTAATTGTGCATCTACAAGCTACAATGGCACTAGACTAAAATAAAAATGAATAACATAGACATGAAAAACAAAAACTATTAAAAATGACAAAAACGCACAGCAAAATGACTGAAACTTTAACTAAAATGAAAATGGAAAATATAAATACAAAAATGTATTCAAAATGTTAATAAAAACTATAATAGTATCAAAAATGATACTAAAATAACACTATATCAGGGAGATGAGATTAGAAAAACAGTGAATGTTATTAGGACTAAATGATACAAATTAATTGTTTTAATTATGCATCTACAAGCTGAATCTGCACTAAAAATAAAATACTAATTAATAAAATCTAAACATGCATGTATAAACTGATTCCACATTAATAAAAACTATAATAGTATTTAAATAATTCTACGGGAGCTGAATTTAGAAAAATGGTGCACGTTTAGGACTAAATAATACAAAATAATACTATTAATTGTGCATCTACAAGCTACAATGGCACTAGACTAAAATAAAAATGAATAACATAGACATGAAAAACAAAAACTATTAAAAATGACAAAAACGCACAGCAAAATGACTGAAACTTTAACTAAAATGAAAATGGAAAATATAAATACAAAAATGTATTCAAAATGTTAATAAAAACTATAATAGTATCAAAAATGATACTAAAATAACACTATATCAGGGAGATGAGATTAGAAAAACAGTGAATGTTATTAGGACTAAATGATACAAATTAATTGTTTTAATTGTGCATCTACAAGCTGAATCTGCACTAAAAATAAAATACTAATTAATAAAATCTAAACATGCATGTATAAAAAACTACTAAAAATGACAAAAACACATGACAAAATGACTAAAACTTTAACCAAAATTAAAATGATAAAGAAAAATGTGAAACTAAAAACTGATTCAAAATATTAATCAAAACTAGTATATCACTGATACTAAAATATAAAACTGTACCAGAGAGCAGAGCTTAGAAAAGTGGTGCAAATGTTTGCTATTAGGAAAAAATAATACAAAATAAGTGTATTAAGTGTGCATCTACAAGCTAAAATGACACTAAAAATAAAATTACAAATTAAAAACTATACACAGGCATGTAAAAAAAAAAAAACTACTAAATATTAACAAAAACACGCAATAAAATGACTAAAAGTTTAACCAAAATTAAAACTGAAAATGTACAAATAAAAGTATTATTAAAAACTATAATAGTATATCACTGTACCAGGGAGCTGAGCTTAGAAAAATGGTGCAGATGTCTTTTATTAGGACAAAATGATACACATTTATTCTATTAATTGTGCATCTACAGCTGAAAAGGAAAACAAAATTCGGAAATCTCAAAAGGGATACTGAAGAAACCAGGGAATTGATTTATCCGTCCCTTCCAGATAAAAATCCCAAACGGCTTCGCGAACAAGCACGCCACGTTTTCCACAGCTAGTCATTACAGAAGCACTTCCGGGGTCACCTGTACAGGAAGCTCCAAGGCCACTGCGCCAACATACATTTCAGGGGTTTCCATAGAGACCAGCGGAGAACTGGGCTGTGAGCTTAACCAAATCATGAAAGGCTCATTTTGTATGGCTTCTTTTCCTCTCTCTCTCTCTCTCTCTCTCTCTCCCCCCACACACACACCCGCAAGAAACATGCTACACTGGCCAGAGAGAGAGCGAGAGAGAGAGAGAGAGAGAGAGAGAGAGAGAGAGAGAGAGAGGCTCATGCAGCGGCACTGCATCAGAACGCTGATCAATGGAGCCTCAGAGACCCACATACACACGGCCAGAACACAGCGGCACAAATGGGATCGTATTGATTCAAAGAGAAACACTTAAAATGCTTTTTTAGAAATGCTCATTTGAACACAGTTGGCTAGACCAAAATCCCTCTCAAATGATAATCAATTTCATCGATACGCCATTAATTGTGGTTAAACAACAGTGTCAATTTATGCCTTGCGGAAAAAACTGACAAAGCTTGGGAAAAGATCATCGCGGAGCTCCTTGCGCTGCTCTCCAACACCCTTTGTGCTAAAGCATCGCCGTGTCCCCTTATTTTTGTGCATCCTATCAAAACGCGTCTGCCATCGGCGGTCAGTCTACGTCGGAGTGACCTGGGTCTGATATTAACATCCCACAGTGTTACTCTGTTAAAACCACCTAAATGGCCCATTTTCTTCTCGCTTCCCCTTATACCCCCCTCTCACTCTCTCTATTCCACCACAAACACACCCATCCTGATTTAGCCCAGCAACCAGCACCCACTCGCTGTCTCTCCATTTTAAAGCCATCAACACACTCGCCTCCTGTCGAGCACTTGCGGTAGATTTTTTTTTTTTTTTAGAGGTCAATATGATTTGGACACCCACACAGGGGGGAAAAATGTTTGAATAAATGTTTTGTGAAAAGGTCACAGTGAAAGCATTCCGTAAAGTGCCAATTGAGTGACTGCGAGTTATTTTTTTATTCAATGCTTCAGTGCTTCTTCGTGAAACATGGCGGCTGTGTCACTATGCCACAATACAGCACATTTTAATTTCTTTCTTTTTCTTTGTGTGTTTTTAAGCTAATTTTAAAGGTTTTCGGTGCCCTTTTTTAATTCATAAAGCGGCTTTATTACTTTAATTTTCAAAAATGTTGTGCATTTTTAAAAAAGTATATCAGCAGATCAATTTGTTATTCTAACGCTTAATATAGAAATTTGTCCAAGGTCGTAATAAAAGCAACCAAATTTGTCGCATCAAATCACATTTGGTCCAGATTCATATTTTTGACATTCCTGATGCACTGTTTGCATAATGATGCATGCAAATGTGTTTAGTATTATGAGCTGGGAAATGTAATAAAGTGACTAATCATAAAACAGACGATTTGAATGCTTATTAAGGAGTCTGCTTCCTTCTGAATTACTTGCTGAAATTAATATGCAATATTTATAATGAACTGTTGGGGGGAAATTGCATGCATTGATACATGCACAAAAATTATATTTGTAAACCTTATACACTAAAGGTGGTGTGAGACAAATTCAAATTGACCCCAATGCATTATTTTGCAAGCATGCGTAAATGCATTGCACTGTTAATTAATTTCCATGAAGTTACAGCCTGCATAATAATAGTCAAAATAATCAAACAAAACACTACTCACCATTCAAAATGCACTGGAAAAAGATGATGGCCAATATCCACATGCCCCGCTCCTTTCAATCTCCAAACTAAGATTTTTCTTTGCCCACTGCACACTTTTCCTCCAGAAACAGCCGTTGCGCAGGAATGTGGATATCTGTACTTTAGTAGTTCCAGCGGAAGGGATGCATATGAAGCGTGCGCTCCGGGGCTGATTGTCTCCGAGCTGAGATCCAGCTGTGGCGCGACACGGTGAGCGAGCGGCGGGCAGGTGCGATGCTGAGTCAGAGCGCACGCTTACTGAGGGCACTGCGCACAGGTGTAGCCGGGTACGAGGGATAAAACCGCGGGAAAGCAAATCCACTCAATTATTAATGAGTCGAAATCATAGCGGAAACTTTTACGGAGAGGAAAGCAAAAGAACGAAAAAAAGAAAGGAAAAAGAAAAAGCTCTGAAACTCCAGCGCGTAAATGGATCGAGATGATGGCTGTTAGCTGTACTCAGAGCAACATCCCTCTTCACCACCTCGCACCGTCCAGCAGTCAGCAAGCACGCGCATCTTCCCCTGCTGCACTGATCACTCCAGAGCTCAGCATCAGCACCAGAGCATCACACAACACAACACCCCCCTCTCATTCTCTCTCTCTCTCTCTCTCTCTCTCTCTCCTCTGCAGCCTTAAAGGTGCAGGGGTGCTGCTCTTAAAGAGAGAGTCCAAGCGCACCAAAAGAAACTCTTAGAAACCATGTGATCGTTAAGCATCGTCATATGCAACACATTAGGGGCACTCATGCTCAAGTTTATTTTCGAGTTAAAAACGCAAACCATACAAACGTGATTTTTAAATACATTTTTGGCAAGTAAAAAGGTCTAGGTGGTGTAACTATCTAATCATGTGACAAAAGAAAGGACTGCTTTAGACACTCATGACCCTATTATATCGTTAAATAGTCGTTAATATCAAATAATTAGATTTTTTAATGAATAGTTACTCTAAAAAAATGGTATAGAAATGATTTTAACCAAGAAACTGCTAGTAAATGTAATCAGTAATTACAAAGAAACAACAGTTCAGCACTGAAAATTTGAAGACTGAAATAACTTTTCTTGTAAAACATACTCCAATAACATTTGAAGAGTTCAGATGCAAAAGCCTCTAAGTGCCGTCTGAAATTTTCTTCTATCATTTTTCTCAGGCTCCTATTTCACTTGAATAGCAATGAAAAAACATACTCATATCCATTAAAGTGAAATTACTGAACCCACATATCGGAGTCTGATAAAAATGCTTATTTTAGAAGAAAATTTCAAATGGCACTTAGAGGCTTTTGCATCTGAAATCTTCATTTGTTTTATTTACAAAAAACTTTTTTTACGGTGTGTGTTTTGTACAAGTAAAATTGAGTAACTTTTTGTAACTTGATAATGATGACTCAAACAAAACCTTGTTAATTATAACAAGGAATTACACTCTTAAAAATTAAGGTGCTTCACGATGCCATAGATGCCTTTTTTGTCTAAATGGTTCCATGAAGAACCTTTAACATCTGAAGAACCTTTCTGTTTCACAAAAGGTTCGTTGTGGCGAAAGAAGGTTCTTCAGATTATAAAAAGGTAAGAAAGAGATGGTTCTTTAAAGAACCTTTGACTGAATGGTTCTTTGTGGAACCAAAAATGGTTCTTCTATAGCATCGCTGTGAAGAACCTTTTAAGCACCTTTATTTTTAAGAGTGTAAAACATGTTTGGAAAAAATTTATTACAGTACGTTAACTCACGTGTTTTCACAGTGCAAAAAAAAGTATTTTAGTATTTTATTTTTACTTGATAGTTACACCACTGAACATTTTTAACCATTTAAATGGTATGAGCTTTTTTCAAAAAGGAATGAAACCAACTTGACTGTAACTAGAACACGAAACAAGTATGGTTTAAATTAGATTTTTAAAGCAATTTTTCCTTATTTCATCCTTATTTGCCATCAATTCATTAGAAATTGCACACCAGGCGTGTTTAAAGTGAACAATAAACAGCATGGAATGAAGCTAACAGTAACATCACAGTTGTGTATGACAACTTCCTCTAAATTATCTTAATTGGTGGACATGAATTGATGTCATTTAATGTGGTTTGTGTTAGGATTCAGGACCCCCGAGGGCGTGTGAGGTTTTTTTTGTTTGTTTCTTAAGCTGGCTTCATTAATTGACCTTGACAAATCAGAGCATTTGCCTCCTGCGCAGTGAAGCGTTGGGCCGACTCATTGCGTTTTCATGAAAAAACATTAACCTTTAATTAGATTTGAGTAGCCTATGTTATGTCTAATAATAACAGAGTATACTTGATGTTTCTGAACCATTGGTATCTATATTCTATTAAAAATAAATAAACAATATACACAAAAGTGATATTACTTTCTATTTAAAAAAATAATTTTATTATCATTTTTAGTCCAGGAAACATTTCAGCACTCTCAGGGATTTAGGATGATGTTTGCATGCGTTTTAATTCTGTTTTATGCATGTTCTTTAGTAATACGTCACCTATTTTGTGCTCGTTTGTGCAACAACGTTAAACCTGATATTCTTTGTATGCAGCGGTCTAGAATGATGCTTATAGACAGCATTTTTTTAGTTTTGATTTGTAAAAAACGTTTCCCAATAAGTTTAACAACAGAATAAAGTTGATGTTTTTAAACCATGTGCAATTAAAAATAAAGAAATAAAAATGTGAAATTACTTTAGTATTATTATTAAGAAGACAATTAATAATGATACTTATACAGTATGTGTGTGTATATAATATATAAGTATAGTAGTAATAATACTAATGTTAATATTATATTAAAAAGAAATAAAATAATGTGATATTTTAATGTATTGATTAGTAATGATTAGTAAATTAATAGTAATAATAATAATATTTTAAGTATGTTTTTTTACATATTTGTCACACTTAAAAGATTCAGATCATCAAACCAACTTTAATATTACACAAAGATAATGCAAGTAAATACAAAATGTAGTTTTTAAATGATGATTTCATTTATTAATTGAAAAAAAGCTGTCCAAACATACCTGGCCCTACGTGAAAAAATAATTGCTCCCTCCTGTTAAATCATGAAAGAACTGTGATTAACCTCATTATTTTACATTATGAGTTAAAGTTCACTAGCCACACCCAGGCCTGATTACTGCCAGACCTGTTGAATCAAGAAATCACTTAAATAGAACCTGTCTGACAAAGTGAAGCATGCTTAAAGAGCAACACATCATGCCGCAATCTAAAGAAATTCAAGAACAGATGAGAAACAAAATAGTTGACATCTATCAGTCTGGAAAGGATTATAAAGCCATTTCTAAAGCTTTGGGACTCCAGGGAACCACAATCAGAGCCATTATCCACAAATGGAGAAAGCTTGGAACAGTGGAGAACCTTCCCAGGAGTGGCCGGCCTACCAAAATTACTCCAAGAGCACAACGACGACTCATCCAAGAGGTCATAGAAGAACCCAGAACAACATCTAAAGAACTGCAGGCTTCACTTGCCTCAATTAAGCTCAGTGTTCATGATTCAACAATAAGAAAGAGACTGGGCACAAACGGCATCCATGGGAGAGTTACAAGGCAAAAGCCATTGCTGATCAAAAAGAACACAAAGACTCGTCTCACATTTGCCAAAAAATATCTTGATTATCCCCAAGACTTTTGGGCAAATATTCTGTGGACTGATGAGAAATAAGTTGAACTTTTTGGAAGGTGTGTGTCCCGTTACATCTGGCGTAAAACCAATACAGCATTTCATAAAAAGAACATCATACCAACAGTCAAACATGGTGGTGGTAGTGTGATGATCTGGGGCTGCTTTGCAGCTTCAGGAACTGGACGACTTGCCATAATTGATGGAACCATGAATTCTGCACTCTATCAGAAAATCCTGAAGGAGAATGTCTGGCCATCAGTTTGTGACCTCAAGCTCAAGCGCACTTGGGTTATGCAGCAGGACAATGATCCACCTCTGAATGGCTCAAGAAAAACAAAATTAAGGTTTTGAAGTAGCCAAGTCAAAGTCTGGGCTTAAATCCAATTGAGATGCTGTGGCATGACCTTAAACAGTCCATTCATGCTCGAAAACCCTCCAATGTGGCTGAATTAAAACAATTCTTCAAAGAAGAGTGGGCCACAATTCCTCCACAGTGATGTAAAAGACTCATTGCCAGTTAGCGCAAACGCTTGATTGCAGTTGTTGCTACAAAGGGTGGCACAACCACTTATTAGATTTAGGGGGCAATTACTTTTTCACGTAGGGCCAGGCAGGTTTGGACAGCTTTTTTCCCTTAATAAATGAAATCATTATTTCAAAACTGCATTTTTTATTTACTCGGTTATCTTTGTGTAATATTAAAATTAGTTTGATGATCTGAATCATTCAAGTGTGAAAAATATGCAAATAAAAAAAAAAACGGAAAGGGGGCAAAAACTGTATTTACTTGGGTTATCTTTGTGTGATATAAAAAATAGTTTTTGTTTAAAATTTGATATAAAAATCTGAATCATTCAAGTGTAACAAATATGAAAAAAATAAAAACAGAAAGGGGGCAAAAACTTTTTCACAGCACTGTGTGTATATATATATATATATATATATATATATATATATAGTGGTGTCAAAATTAGCATGTTATTATACAGTGCTTGTAGCGTGCGCTTGAATTGCATGCGCAAAGTACACAAAGCACTGTATCATATCCAAACCCAAATGAAACGACGAGTAGGCAATGTCGTAGTTATGTCGTCAGTTAAGTTACAAAAAAGACGATTAATCGTGACTAATTATAGAAAAAATTATTAATAAGTTTAAAAAAAAATTGATTGACAGCACTAATATAAATATACACACGCACACAGTATAACATGATAAAATATCTTAAATTAATTTAAGTTATATAAATTACATATAATTTAATATGATACATATAATTTTTCATTACATTACTTATTATTCAGTCTGTCTGAAATGTTTTATTCTGATTGGAATATCACAGCAAACAATTTTAATGTCCAATAAAACCATAATGAACCACTGGCCCAGGCAAACTTTCATCAATGGCTGTGTTAGTTTTGCATCTGCCTTCGCACATGCTCTCTTTCCTCTTTACAGTAAATTCTAATATTTCAAAAGCATTTGTAGACAAATGGCTCTTTTTCTTGCCTGCGCAGGCTCTGCCAGTGGTGTTCATATTCAGCACAGATCTGTGCATGCTGCAGAATACAGGAGCTGTCACTCGTCACTGCCAAAACCACAGCACATCATTAGACTCAGCCACCGCAACACGCTCGCTTATCCTCATACATTTACACAAATCCCCTCCACACACGCAACTTACTAGAAAGTCTGCTGTTACGATTAATTCAACAGGCGGCATGAAATACAAATTCCGCTGGCAGATAAAGATGAGAATCTGGGACGGTTCGCATTTTAGGAATCAATCTCTTCTCAAATAGCCCTGTGATTTTTAAGGCGCCAGGAATTGTTTCCGTTCACCGTGTCCAGTAGTGTTTTTTTCCACGGCTGTCTTCACGTGAGCTGCACAACTCATTACATTCCCTCCACCCACCGCCCAGCACAACCTCTGCACCATTTACTGAATTACAGACCATTTTTTCCCAGGATTCCCTTTCTATACACACAGTCCCGTCTCATTTTTCCTTTTAAGACGTGTTTGTCACATTAATGACTGGACTGCAACATTCATTCTGATTCTCTCCATGCATGAGCCGCTTCACTGCAGCATAACTGAGCTTCCACATGCACCGTAAGCTTGTCTGAAGCAGCCATTGATTCACAGAGCAGACAGGCTGATGTCACGAGACGCCAAACACAGAAAAAGCCACGGTTTCCTTTGCTTTTGGAGCCAATAACAATGTTGGCGCTGGGTTCGCACAGCCCACGCGAGACAGCCGCGGATGGTGCGGCGGGTCTAGCTGAGGGGAGTCGCGTTGGCTGCTATCACAGAGCAGATATCAGGGCGGCTCTCGCTGTTGTTTCTCAGGGGGCGAGTCATGTGCACCAGGCACGCCGAGGATGTTGTGTCCACGGATAGGCGTTGCCCATGGACACATCTCCTGCGGTTCGCTCTCTCGGAGTGACTCCAGCCTAGAGGATGGGAGAGAACCTCAGGGAACGGATAAAACAGAACAGCTAATTATGAGCAGGACAGGCAGTAGTCATGAGGGATTCGGGATGATGTTTGCATGCGGTTCACTTTCGTAGGCTGTTTTGTACCTTAGTTCTTCTGTTTTCATGTTGATTGTGAATGATCATTAAAAGCAATACCTTTTAGGCAATATGGATCTCTAGATGTTTTAATATTTCCTGGCTGTGAGAAACTGCAGACATCATGCAGCAAAATTCTAATGAAAATTCTAATTCAATTATTCAAATAAATATTTTTTCTTAATTTTTAGTTCTTCATAAATTAAATTTCATTAAAAAATTACATTTAAAATTAATAAAATTAACATTATACTACATAAAAGAATTTAAATGAAATAAAAAATGTAAATAAAGTTACAAATTCAATTCTCAGTTACACAAATTCTATATTTTACTACTTATTATCGATAACATTCTATAGTTCTACATACTGTAAATCAAATTTAAATACAAAATTAAATAAAAAATTACATTACATTAAATTAAATATTACATTTATAGAATAAGGTACTCTATAAATTACTATATATATATATATATATATATATATAAACTCTATAAATATACATTCAGGATTTTGGATGATGTTAGCATGCGTTATAGTTTTGTAAACTGCATTATAGCGTGCTTTTTAGTTCCTATTTTCCTTCAGATTGCAAGTTATTAAATGCAATGCATTTTATGGATGTATATTTATCCATACATTTGTATGGATCTCTAAATGCTTTAATATTTTCTGGCTGTCAGAAATTGCATGAATAAAGGAGTATTATTCTATAACATGTTACTATTCATTATCGGTAACATTCAATAATTTTATATCAATTAAATTTAATAAAACATTTATTTAACCCTAAACTTAAATAAATATTCAAATAAACATTAAAATTAATTAAATAAAACAACTAAATTAAATTAAATTTAAAATGAATTATTATAGAATAAAGTAAAAAAAAAAAAAAAAAAAAAAAAAAAAAAAAGGCCAGGAAACATTTCAGGATTTGCAGCATTACACTTTTTGTCCAATGTGGTGGAATATATTATCAATAATATTCTATAGTTCTATATCAATTTATTTTAATTAAAAATAATAATAATTACACTTTTTTTTACATTTCATTAAACTAAATAAAAAAATGTTTATAGAGTAAAGAAGAAAATAGACCAGGAAACATTTCAGGACTCAGGGATTTGTGATGCCGTTTGCATGCGCTTTAGTCTTGTAAAACATTTTATGCATTAAAACGTGCTCTTTAGTACCTTAGTTCCTATTCTGTGCTTTTTCTGGAACAACACTAAACCTCTTGACGTGATATCATTTCTATGCAACGGTCTAGGAGGATTCTTTTGGACAGCACTTTTTAGTTTTGATACAATAAGTGTTTCCCATAAATTTGTATTTTCAGCAGATCTCTTGCTCTCATTCACTGGCTTTTTGTTTTTTTTTGTCGACGTGGTTGATACCCATTACAGTTATGAATAGTCACTGTGTCTGGATGGTCCCTGGAGCTCTGGCTATATTCTGCCCTAACAAGCATTTCTGTGGCGGAGCATCAGCACCAGAGCTGCCGCTCTTGCAGCTGTTGGGCTGGAGAATCCCTTACAAAAGCACACATGTCTACAGCTCTCCCCCAGACTCTACTCATATGCTGCTTCATTTCATCTGGAATGTGGCTTACAATAAATGACAGAATTTTACCGGATGTCCGGATGTCCCTCTGCATGGGGAATGGATGTTATCTGTGCCAACAGAGAGAAAAAGAACAAAAGTAAAAAAATATATATATATATATATATATTATTTGCAATAATATTCTACAGTTTATATTTAATTTAATATAATATAATGTTTGTTTTTAATTGAATTATTAAATTAAATTAAATATTTTTATTAATTTCATTTTAAAATGTACATTTTAAATTTAAAAAATACACAATATACTAAATAAAAATAATAAAGATTAAATGAAAAATTCAGAATAAAGTAAAAAATTCAATGGTCAGTTACACATTTAAGAAAAAATTAGCATCGCAGACATTTAATTTGAATGAGATTACATGTCTCCTGAATAAAGACAAGAAAAAAAAACATCCACAGACGACTGTAAATAATGGCTGCAGTCTGTAGTTTTGAATGTTATATATTGGTAATAACCAATATCATCTTATCACCGGCTTTCCGACACCAGAATATGATCAAACACAGAATATGTAACACACAAAATGACTTCTCTTCCACTTTCTTGTCACAAACGCTTAAGATTTGACGTCTGCTTGATTTCATTAATACCAGCAGCCGAGTGCTCATGTGAATGAGCTCGTTTTACAGGACAGATCCTGCCTAATAAGGTAACTCCCATGAATCACTGGGAGCTAAATGAAACGACGAATCTCTCCCACACAGGAGAATAAGTGCTTGATTGGGCTGAACAGTCTTAATGACCTGCTGTTGGGAATCCATGTATTGATCACATATATTGAATGCTCAGTGCAGCAGCGTCTTCATTCAGATGTCATCCTCCAGTGCAGCGCTGAATAAAACCACTTTGATCTGTATAATGCATCTCTTCTGATCTCTGTTCAAAGGTAAATGCGAAAAAGGTCTGTCTTTCTGCAGGTTTATAATTATTGAAATTTATATGATGATTTTGGGTGAGTGTGAATAAAGAAGTGCTGACCTTTTCCTTTATTGTGATTATGACACAGTAACCCCACCCTGCCTCATTGGCCACTGACCGCCACCCGCCTGCCGGCCTGCTATTGGCTGTCCACACCGATCCACGCCCAGCAGGTCTCTACAGGCGCAATGCAATAAAACAGGGCACTGGAGGAGAGACAGAGACAGAGAGAGAAAGAATGAAAGGAGCCATTGAATGAAAGAGGCATTAAATAGCATCATAATACATCATTGCAACTACAATTTCATTTTGTGCCTCAGACTCTACATTTCCACTACTATTTCAAATGACATTTAGCAAATAAAACACTGAAATGTAAATGTAAAATACTAATATTATTAATAATAAAACAATAAATAAAACAGCAAGTGAAAAAAGAAAAAGGTAGCAAACAGCTTAAATATTTAAAGTTGTGGAACATGTTGCAGAGGTTGATTTTAAAAGATTCAAAAAATAGTCCAGAAACACATTTCAGGAAAGTTTTTTCAAATGTGGTGGAATTCTTTAATAAATATTATAAATAATATTCCGTAACTCTATAGTATATACATTTAATTAAAAAATAATACAAAATATAGTACATTTACATGTACCATATAAAATGTAATTATAAAATTATCCCCTTTATTACATTTAAAGGAAATTGTATCATTTTTTTCTTATAGAATAATGTATAAAGCAGTCCAGGAAATATTTCAGGATTCCTCACTTTTTAGGTAATATTTCAGTGTCATGGACATTATTCAAATTAATTAAAATTTGTTTATAATTATATTGATTTATATTAAGAATTCTGATCTTAAATACTATGATCATTTGTATTTATCATAAAAATCTATTAATTAATTATTTTATTAATTAAATTGTATGTATATGGGGGAAAAGCAATAAAATATTAATAATATAGAGTTTAATACATAAAACAACTTGATTTCATTTTGTTTCTTAATTTGTTTTCTAAGACACCCATTTAATATTTTCAGTAATTTTAAATTAATTAAAAAAAAAAAAAAAAAAAAAGAGGAAATCATGCTCAGTTGGCTGTAAATAATGGCTATGGTCTGTTCTTTTGAATAGTATGTGCTAGTAATAACCTATATATATATATACATATATATATATATATATATATATACATACATATTTCAGAACATTAAACAGCAAATTATGTAACATATAAAATGATTTCTGTTTCACTTTCTTCCTTAAAATACTTAAGATTTGACATTTGTTTGATTGAAAATCAAACAAACAAACAAACAAATAAAACAGAAATAGAAATAAGAAAAAGGTTGTAAACAGCCATAATATTTTAAGATGTGAATTTAGATTAAATAAGCTAATTAAATCTGAATAAATAAGCTTTCCATTGATGTATGGTTTGTTAGGATAGGACAATATTTGGCCGAGATACAACTATTTGAAAATCTGCAAAAAAAATATCAAATTATTGAGAAAATTGCCTTTAAAGTTGTCAAAATTAAGTTCTTAGCAATGCATATTACTAATCAAAAATTAAGTTTTGATATATTTACGGTAGGAAATTTACAAAATATTCTCATGGAACATGATCTTTACTTAATATCCTAATGATTTTGGGGATAAAAGAAACATTTATCATTTTGACCCATATAATGTATTGTTGGCTATTGCTCCAAATATACCCCAGCGACTTAAGACTGGTTTTGTGCTCCAGGGTCACATTTCAACTTTATTACCATAATAATTTTAACAGAGAGTGCAAATTAACAGATATTTTTTTGAGAAAATATAACAATAATTTCACACATTTGCTAGAAATGTAACCTTCATAATGTTGACATACCATTTTTAACCAAGTAGACAAATGTGTCAGGAAAGAGCATGTTTGAGATGAAATATGAGACAACTCTCATCCAACATAAGTAAAACGTATGAAAACTGATAAATGTCTGTTTTCTTTTGCACTGGAAGCTTCTGTCGTCAAGTCAAATTCCTTGTGTGTGTAAACATACTTGGTAATAAAGCTCTTCTGATTCTGATTCTGGATGCATAAAATGCTAACTATAAAACGAATCAAAGTAATTAGCTATTTAAAATTTCCACCACAGTCATTTCTGCCAGAGAATAGCTACTATTAAAAAGCATTCTGCTGTGATGTTCGCTATTCCTTAATAATTTGTGAGTTTATGCTGAATTTTTGAGCAGGGGACACTGACAGAGGACTGAGCTCACAGGCAGCTGCTGTCGGGCTTGACTCTGCACAGTAATCAAAGCCTGATTGTTACTCTCACAGCCGTAAAACACATCTGAGTCAACTTCTAACAAAACCCTCACACAGGCTTACTGTGTTGCTTAGTAACCAAAGCACATGGCTGACCTTATATGTGTGGTCATAAAAATGTATGAAGTTCTTTTATTTATTTATTTCTTGATTTTGTTTCATTCCCTATCTCCCTTTCTGCAGTTGGAGTGTCTCACCAGTAGCAGAATCACCGTGTGCAGATCATTATTGTCTGATTATATTTTCAAATATTTATAATTGAATAGTATTGCTACATTTTTTTTTACTTCTAATTTGAACAGAAACCTAATATTATATTAAATTATATTATATTAACTAATTATACATATATATGATATATGTACAGGTACAGCTCAAAAAATTAGAATATCATGAAAAAGGTCAATATTTTTTGTACCCAGACTGAGAGACCATTTAAAGGCTCAGGAAACCTTTGCAGGTGTTTTGAGGTAATTAGCTGATTAGGGTGTGACACCATGACTTTCCAATATTGAACTTTTTCACAATATTCTAATTTTCTGAGACACTGAATTTTGGGTTTTCATTATCTGTAAGCCATAATCATCAAAATTTCAAGAAATAAAGGCTTGAAATATTTCACTCTATGTGTAATGAATCTGTATAATATATGGGTTTCACTTTCTGAAATGAGTGACAAAAAATATTGACCTTTTTCATGATATTCTAATTTTTTTAGATGTACCTGTATATATGTGTGTGTGTGTGTGTGTGTAATATATACGGTTTTACAAATAAAAACTTGGAAATTGGGAAATGATAACATATGAAACCTATAATTATTATAAATAATTATATTCTGCTGTATATATATCTGTATAGAAAAATTAATACTTTTAAATTTTTTACTCCACAAGGATACATTTAATTTATCAAAAGTGACAGTAAAGAAATTTATATTGTTAAAAATATATATTTCTATTGCAATTAAATGCATCCAATGTTTTCAGCAATAATAAAATAATAATAATAAATGTTTCTTGAGCATCAAATCAGCATATTAGTATAATTTGTGAAGGATCATGTGACACTGAAGACTGCAGTAATGGCTGCTAGAAATTCAGTATTGCATCACAGGAATAAATTAAATATATAAAAATAGAAAAGTTATTTTGAAATTGTAAAAAATATTTCTCAGTATTAATGTTTTGACTGTATTTTTATCAAAAAAATTCAGCCTTGGTGAGCATAAGAGACTTCTTTTGACCTCTGTCATTGCCAACAAAGGGTATATAACAAAGTATTGAGATGAAATTTTGTTATTGACCAAATACTTATTTTCCACCATAATTTGCAAATAAATTCTTTAAAAATCCTACAATGTGATTTTCTGGATTTTTTTTTCTCATTTTGTCTCTCATAGTTAAGGTATACCTATGATGAAAATTACAGGCCTCTCTCATCTTTTTAAGTGGGAGAACTTGCACAATTGGTGGCTGACTAAATACTTTTTTTCCCCACTGTATATACGTGTGCATGTATGTATTTTATATTTCAATGTATATTATATATTAATGTATATATATTTTTTTAATGTTTTTAAGGGAAGTCTCTCTCTCTCCATTTATCTACTACTACTTTTACATAATCTTTACTTTTGCAAGGTTAGGAAAAGTTCAGTAGTAAATATTGAACAGAGTGCCTTTCTATTTCACACTTACATTGCAAAACTCATCCTGTCCGCAGAACTGCCGACCCTTGCCTGTGTTTAAGGCCAGCAGCAGCTGAGAAGATCAGCGGGACATTCCCCCTCCGTCTGTCCCACAGGACACACAGATGTTGGGCTGGCTGTCTGCACAGCTGTAGGCCTGCCACGCACCGCGGAACCTGCAACTGTCTGACGGAGAGACGGCAGGTTGGCACAGATGGCGTGGAGGTGTACCGGGAGCTGGAGGGAGTGAGCTGGCAATGGAAATAGAAGGGCAGGTACCAACATACCCTCCATATGGACTCATCACTGGAAAACAGCCACGGGATGTTAACATCGCTGCGGCTGAAGACCTGTCAACATGACAGACAGATGAATGTACAGAGCTGCGTTTGGTACATGCTGCTGAGAGCAGACGGTCTCTGCTGTGAACTTGAGTAGAAGAAATAATGCTCAAATTATCCTCGTGAACATCATAATGCGCTGTACAATTTGTGATTTTTCTGTTTGGTTGCATATTTAACAGACAAATAAGATAAAATAACATTTGTAAAACAAAAAATAAATAAAATAAAACTTGTAAAAAATAAAAAATTAGGTTACACTTTACTTGAAGGGGTGCGCATAAGACTGACATGACACCTTCATAATTATGACATGACACCTACATAATCATGACATGACACATGTCATGAATATGAAGGTTTTTTATGCATGTTTATGACAACTGTCATTCAGTGTCATTCGCTCAGTTATGTACTTTTTAATGCAAAGATTACATTGTTTGAGATGTCTTTGTTATGGGCTATGGTTAGGGGTAGGGTTAGGTTAGGGTTAGGTCAAATAATGTCATATTTGCATTAAAAATGACATAACTGAGCAAATTACACTTAATGACAGTTGTCATAAACATGCATAAAAACTCCTTCATATTCATGGCATGTGTCATGTTATGATTATGAAGGTGTCATGTCAGTCTTATGTACACCCCTTCAAGTAAAGTGTTACCAAAAATTAAATAAAAAAACAATTTGTGAGACAAAAATTAGATAAATGATGTAAAGCGATAGCACAATAAATTTGTTCTGCATACTGAAATTTCTGATTGCAGACTTTATTATTATAACGCTTTAGTATTATTGTTATTATATAAATAATAACAAAATAATAATAAAAATATTTTAACTACAGTTATTACATATTTTATATTATATAATTATATAAAGAAAATGAATATAAACATTGAACAACTAAAAAATGCAAAGCACAACTAATTTGCTCTTGAAAGAGCTTAATTCATTTTCAGATTTCTAATTACATACTTTAGTGATATTATATATATTACATAAATAAATAAAATTATAAAAACTAAAATTAGCTTTATTATTGTTATATAATTATATAAATAAGATATTCATTCAAATTTAATTAAATAATAACATTAAATAATAATAAGACAAATGCAGAAGCACAACCAATTTGAATTTATATTGCAATTCCTGACTGCAGACTTTAGTATTGTTATTATGTATTATATAATTGTGACACGTTAGTATTTTGGGAAATCAGAGCACAGTATGAGACATTAATGAGACATTTTCTTAAGACGCGTGTCAGATTATTCAATCTATTTCTCAGGAGCAACATCGACTTCAGCAAAAGTCTCACATTCTCTCCATTTTAATCTCACTGCTGACTGTGAGATTGAAGAGCTCTTGTATGACTTTTCTTTCTCACAGAAACACTGAGAGAGTGAGACTGACATGCACCGCCACAGCTTTTCCTCTGATCCAAAACCAGATTCCTCTTCCCTTTCATCTTAAAGCAACACAGATGGACCTCAGCTCAACATTAAAGGCAATTCAAATCCAAGCTGGTCTCTCTAAAGGCAGGAAATCACATTTTGCAACAGAATGTCTATTGTTCTATATAGTCCTAGAAAGCTTTCAGGTGTTTGCAGCTGAATATACTGCATTGTATTCAATGCTGGCAATGCTAACAGATGCCAAACCTTTAAGACAGGCATTATGGGTTTAATGACACCCTGTTGAATGTATTTTGGGATGCTTGTTGATAAAGATGGTGTAATTTGAAAGCAAGGTGACAGAGAATTCTAGCAAAATCAGCTCTAATCTAGATTTTAAAGGTCATTTCCGTGGTGGTTACACATGCCCGGCTGTTGCTCAGTGTAAATATGCAATGCCGTTTTGGTAACAAGATTTTCTTGTTATTTATTTACCTCTCAATTTAATTCACAATCCATGCTGTTCGGTTCAGTAGGCCATAAAATGAGGTGTTGTTTCATTAATGGGAAATAAAAGATGATTGCATCCTAGAGAAAAAAAAATGAAACACTAATTGTGTTATTCTACAACAGTCTCAATTTATTTGCCTCAATTGTATCACATAAAACATTGAATTAAAGAAATGAGACGAGGACCGACCGTCCTGGTTTATTACTGTGGCTGGAGCCCAGAGAAGCTGGAGACTTCAGTCACCATCAGAGAAGGTGTCAATCACTCCTGTAGAGGACATGCTTTACTGCTGCCCGAGGGCTCCTGTGTGACCTAAATACAAAACTGTCAACAGAAAGACTGACCAACACAGAACAAGCAGAAGAGAATCGCAGAGAATATTCAGTCTTGGATTATCCAATGCATACACTTCTATTTATACAGCATACAGGAGAACTAAAATGCAATCACTGCTATTTATACCAGGTTCCAAGGCATGTATATGTATGTAAAATAACAAACATATATTACATCAAAACTGCAGTCAATAAAGGCTATATGAGTACTAATATCACACATATAAAATCCTGGAAATCATACTTGAAACCTCTTTGTAAAATATGAATATTAAATCAAAACTATTGTTTGTCAATGTATATTAAGATTAATAATCAATAATATTCTAGAAATAATATATATTTATATAAGACGACGACTAATATATGAATACAAAGATTAATAAACACATGCGTTATATGAAATCCTGGAAAACAAGATTGAAAACTCTTTGTAAAATAATGGATACTGTTGTCAAAAATGGTATATGAACACTAAGATCATATATACAGTGGGTACGGAAAGTATTCAGACCCCCTTAAATTTTTCACTCTTTGTTATATTGCAGCCATTTGCTAAAATCATTTAAGTTAATTTTTTTTCCTCATTAATGTACACACAGCACCCCATATTGACAGAAAAACACAGAATTGTTGACATTTTTGCAGATTTTTAAAAAAAGAAAAACTGAAATATCACATGGTCCTAAGTATTCAGACCCTTTGCTGTGACGCTCATATATTTAACTCAGGTGCTGTCCATTTCTTCTGATCATTTTTTTTTTTGGCTTTATTTGTGGTAAAACCATGGTTAATTTTCCTAAGGGAACGTCTTCAAACATGTTTTTCCAGCCATTCTGTAGTATTATCGTCTAAAACACTTTGCTATTCTTAATACTTAATCTTGTGACACTTTCAAATTTTCAATTTTTATCCAAACCTGAGAGAAAATGAAGGGAAAGCCCGGACTACGATCTGAGGCGGTTTGTTTATCCTGACAGTCCGTGACGCCGCCTGCTGTTTATCAGGAGAACTGCAGAAACACACTAGCGCATCATACATACCCTTTTCGCGTTTATTATTTCCTTTTAGCATCTACAATGCAGTATGTAAAAAAAAATTTTTTTTTAAATCCCGTTTAGGCTATAACTAGAAAATATTAGATTTTAGCTACAGACGTTTTCAAATCATAACTAGCCTATTTTAGAATTCATCACACGACGATGGTGCGGAGTAAAAAAGAACAGAAAGCAATAGAAATATGAATCTATCCTTTGACACTTCCTATATACAGAAATAATTTGATGTCAGCAGGTAGTGTTCCTCTAATAAGCCTAATATTGCTGGTGTTGCTGAGGTGAGCTGAGTTGATGCTATTAGCTGATCTTAAAAGCAGCATAGACTGCTGATGTTCAGTAGAATCGCACACAGGGAATCTATGAACGCTGATGTATGACATCGACCTCAAGAACACAGAGAGAGAGAGAGAGAGAGAGAGACTAAACCCATAACTGCCCAGTAACAAGCTCTCCCCCCTCATTGGCTGCAGAGGCAAGTGTATTTGATCAGGCCCTCAGACTAAATGACACACTCTGTTTGATCGGCAGACACTAAACCTCCTGTGAGAGCTAAAGGAAGACCTCAGCATCTGTCCTATCTGAAGAATATGTGCCCTGCTCACACCTGGGTGACTGCCTAAAGGGATGCTGCACAAAAAAAAGAAGATTTAGTTATTATGTACTCCCAAACCATATCGTCTTCCCTGTAACAGAAGAATATGTTGGCATAATATCATGTTTTTGTTGTTGTTTTTTAACCATAGAATGGTAGTGAATTGTGACTGGGGCTGCTTTTAATATAATGTTTATAATATCTTAAAATCGTCATTCCTTATAGTCACATTTAAAGCTAATCACTAATATAGTTTACATTTTGCAACTATACAAGCAAGTATTACAGAACTATCTGACTTATCTGCACTTTACAGTCTTCTGAGGACACAATATGATTGAAAATAAGCTATTAAATCTCTTTTATACATGGTGTCACATTACAGTACACAAAAAAAAAATGACAGTGAATTTAATGGTAAAAGACTGTAAAAACGCTACTAAAAACCTGTTAAATGGTTAATGGTAAATTCCCCTACTATATACAGTGAAAAACTGTATTGGACATTACATGTAATTTTACGGTAGTATACCGTTTTTGGAAGTGAAAAAGACTTAAATTGACATTCCCAGAATTCCCTGCGTCATATTTCAAATTTGATGTTTTTTTGTTGAAATGACCATGTTTCTTTCTTCTTAGTTTTTTCTTATCACTTTTGTATATTAGGGTTGTGTGTTACACCTAATGTTGTTTAAAGGGGTCATATGATGCGATTTAAATGTTTCCTTTCTCTTTGAAGTCAGTCTCTTTACAAGCTCTTGGTGCATAAAGAAGATCTGTAAAGTTGCAAAGACTAAAGTCTCAAATCAAAAGTCAGCCACGCCCTCCTAAAATGGCTCATTCTACGTCACTGTGTGGGAAGATTTGAATAACGCCGCCCAAATGTTCACGCAAAGAAAGAAGGCATAACTTTTATTCTCGCTGTAGTATTGTTGTTGCCACCGGCGCCATGTTGTGGAGACGCTATGTGTTTCGTTGTGAAAGCGAAATTACTTTGTTTGGCCTTCCCAAAGAGGACGATATCCGCTTTGTCATGCCTAGAGCTGATCCGTGCTGGTCGCTGAGGAAATACATCAACTTCGTGCAGTGGATCACCAGATCGGCTTTCACCGTGGACGAAGCGGAGTCCAGCCTGGGGTCGTCACATGTGGTTGCCACAAGCCCGCCGGCCACTCCTTCGTCGAATCCGCCATTGCTCCGAATTGAGCAGTGTAGAGTAGCACTTCTTGTTTGTCGTTTCTCCAGACATGGTTTTATGTTTACGCAGCGCGATACGCAACGCGTAAAAAGACAGTATAAGTCATTATAATCAGTAATTATGTCCCCACTGGATGCAACAAATGTCTCGTTTGTAATGGGTTTTATTGTTTTTGTCTTGTCGCGCCGGGACACAGGGCATCACAGTATGGTACGGGGCATAACATTTCCGTCACATGCTTGAGGTATTCAGCCAATCACAACGCACTGGATAGCTGGCCAGTCAGCGTACACCTCGCTTTTCAGAACGATGAGCTTTGTAAAAATCGACGCGTTTCAGAAAGGCGGGGCATGGAGGAGCAACAATAATGTGCATTATGTGGAAAATAAACTTAAACCGCATAAACACATTGCATTACACCAAATACACACAACAAAATGTTCTTTTTAGCAACGTCATATGACCCCTTTAATGAATGTTTATTGCATTATTTAAGTTTCATGTGTGTTACCATGATGCTGTTTAGTGTTTGTGTGAATGACACTGTGCATCCTCTATATATGTTATTATTTAAAAGCTGCTTGTGATGGGCTTTGGTTCATAATGTGACTTTCTCATCACCACCTGCATTTGGTGGTTACCAGTGTATTACAAAGGTATGAAACAGATTTCCGTATTTCAATAGGTTGGTATAGTAACATTATATCAGTTAATGAAATTACGGTATTTAACTGTAAATTTAAGTTACAACCGTAAAACCTCAAATGTTGCTACCGTATTTTTTACGGTAAAATTCTGGCAACCACAGCTGCCGGTTTTTTACCGTAAATTTTACGCATTTTTTTTTTTACAGTGTAGGCTTCATGTCAGTTAAGTCAAGAATTACTGGAGTAACTAATTTCTATTTTTAGCCTTTAACTTTACCTGATGCACTTGATGAATAAATATTTCAGATGTAGATAAGACAAACAAAACAAAACAAAAAAATGAATAAATTAAATTAATAATAATAATTTATAAATAAATAAATAAAAACAGCATATAATAATTCAATGTAAAATAAATTTATATTAAATATCCATTTGACATTGTTAAAACCAGTGTCTGTGGTTTGAATTAGTTGCTCTTCTCAAATTGTTTTTTATTACATCTTTCATTAATTTACTATCTGAATAAAACCATTTCCTGGACAATAATATATCCTTTAAAACCATTCATTATCATAACTAAGCTCTCCTGCAGCCCGAGTCAGGCCAGAGCGGGCTAAATCAGCATCGCATTTTGGGGTTTATGGACCTCTCAGCATATTTTCCCCGGTGGAAAAAAAAAAATCACGGGAAGCAGGTTTGTTTGTCAACACACGGTGGGTTCCCTGCCAACACTTCCCTCTCGCAGAGACCGAGAATAAAGCTGAAGATGAAATGGGTTCCCAGGCTGCCGTGTAATTGCGCAGCCCTTATGTTGAACCCCTTGAGCATTCATTCAAATGAGGCCGTAATTGCCACATCTGTTAACCCTCTGAAGAGCCGTCAGCCGAGTGTCACGCATCTGCTAATTGGTACAAACAGGTAGCAGACGCTGATCTCCTCCACTGAGCATCTGCCGATTAGAGTCGCAAATTCAATGAGCAGTGATTAAAGGTCCTGCTAAAATGGCCAAGGAGAGGTTTAAATACTGCTGCTGAATATGCTATAACACTTCATAATGGTGATTAACTGAGAGCCAGGAACCGTGAGGACTCCGAGGGTTGGTGTGAATTCATTTTTTTAGGCGTGAAGAAAAGCTGAGGAAAATGGGTCATAGGAGTTTTACTCCTGTGGTTTGGTCAGCTAATTATGAGACTTAATGCTCCGCAAAGCCAAAAAAGAACATTTATATATAATTTTAATGGCCTCACTAACACCTCTTCCAGCAGCAACCTAGTTTTCCCAGGAGGTCTCCCATCCAGGTACTGACCATGCTCAACCCTGCTTAGCTTTAGTGGGCAACCAGTCTTGGGCTACAGGGTGATATGGCTGCCGGCAATATATACCCAGTAGAAGGCTCTGTTATTTTAGATCTCGTAAAGTTATCTGGAATCATTTAGTCACAGATGAAAATACTGCAATAATATATATATATATATATATATACACAGTACAGATAACATTTTCAAATATCTTTATATAAAAATGTTATTTATCTATCTATCTATCTATCTCACATTTGAAATGTTCATATTTCAGCAATTTTGTACATGGACTCGGATACTGCAACATTTTTACAAATTTATATGTTCAAATATTATATACAAATTTACAATTGTGCTCTTTATACAAAACATACAACAAAAAAAGAGAGAAAAGTGCATATTGTAGCATAATGTGCAATTCACTTCATTATTGACACTGGTGAAAATAAATAACTGGTTATTTTAGATTTATGTGAAAACATTTATATGAAAGCAAAAAATAAAATAAACAAAAACAAGACTATAAAAAAAAAATCTTACATTAAAAGTCTCTTGGACACTGTCACAGTTCCTGAGAGTCAGCGATTTGGATCAGTTGCTCTTCTCAAAAATCTTTATATTAAAAAAAGTTAATATCTCTGAAAAAAAAAAATTCCAAAAAGAGGTGTTTTTCTTCTGCCATGTATAATAATAATAATAATAATAATAATAATAATAGTACATTTTCTGTGACACAGTTTGGATTTATATTTGAAATCTTACCTGTATTTGTTCACATATCCAGTCAAGGAAGTAGGTCACATTTCCGTAGACTCCAGGCTTGTTTCTGAAAGCACATCCATCACCTCAGCTAGTGTCCCCAACCAGCCACCATAGAGAATTCTCTTTTGTGACCAGAGGACCCCCACTGTCCCCCTGTGTGGAAGAGCACTTATTTAATTTGGCCTTTGGCACATAAATTACATTTACTCTACTCTAATTTACTCTTTTGAATGATCAAGCAGCTTCTAACTGTGTTTATACAGAGTGTGTTTCTGACCTGACAGGAGTCCACGCCGCCCTCCAGTTTGCCAGCACAGATCAAGTGTGAAACAAAAACACTTTGTTTTAATTTATTGTCACTTAACGTGTCAGTATTATTAAATGATCGTGAAATTTTCTTATTGGCTGGGGGAAAATTGTAAAATTCACTCTTACATGTAATCGTGAGTGGACGTTTAGCTTCATCAGGGCAATGTCATTCTCATTGGTCCTCGGTTCAAAGTTGTGCGTGACAATTCGGCTTACAGAATTGCCGGTGGCCAACAGCATCTCGGTACGAGTCAGATATCCAGCATACACAGTCCAATCCCTTGCATCGGAGTTCCTACACCAGTTTGTCATTTATTAGAGTTCATCATAAATTGTCAAACGAGACTGTACTAAACGAGAGTACTTCCTCATGCACACAGTGAGCCGCTGTGATGATCCAGTAAGGTGTAATGACAGACCCGCCACACAAATGCCTTAGAGGTCACCGTGGTTCCTCCCACGATTCGGGTCCTGCTGTCCCGTCCACAATCTACAACAGGATTCAGAGATCAGTATCAGCGTATGTGAAAAGTGTAGCTTTCCTAGCTACAAGCTACACTTCATATTAATATTTTACAGTAATTATAATATTTAAAAGGTTGGTTCACCCCAAAAATGAAAACTCTCATCATTCATATGAGATTGAGTAAAAGATGGCAACAAATGTGTACATTGGGATCAGTGTTATTGTATTATTTATGTACTTTTATAGTATTTAATAACCTTATGAATTTGTGTTTATTTTTATATTTTTCAGTTTTCCTTTTAATTTAGTTTAATATTAATGTTGTTTTATTACACCTAAATATTTATTTCACAAACACACACACAAAAATAAAAATAAAATAAAATAAAAAGAACTTGCAACTATTATCTAACCTGTACATTTGAGTGCCACTGCTTTGTTAGATGGACAGTCTGAACTGAATTATCATAAGGGAAATATAAAACGAAGAGTTTTTAAACAAGCTAATTATAGGGAACACTACTAACCAATTAATTAATGTTAACTGCTATAAAATAACCAACATGTAAAACCTAAACCTTTTAGATATGAAGAACTAGAAAATTATGTATTAACAGAACTCTGTTGCGCACGTTTTACTGTGAAAACCTGTCAGATTGGAAGAGCTGAGAGAATCTGTCTTCACCAGCATGTGGTCAGTCGATGCTCTAGAGTAAATCTCCTAATAACCCACATAAGCGTTCCTTAGAGATAAACCACACACAAACACACAGCACATATTACAAATCACCTCATACAAAAACACATTCTGTAAATGTACTAATATTCCTGTGATGTCAAAGCTAAATTCTCAGCATAATTTTTCACATGATCCTTCAGAAATCATTCTAATATGTGACCCTGGACCACAAAATCAGTCACAAGTCGCTGGGGTATATTTATAGCAATAGCCAAAAATACATTGTATGGGTCAAAATTATTGATTTTTCTTTTATGCCAAAAATCATTAGGACATTAAGTAAAGATCATGTTCCATGAAGATATTTTGT
The DNA here is from genome assembly GCF_001515645.1 of Sinocyclocheilus grahami. Lineage (NCBI taxonomy): Eukaryota > Metazoa > Chordata > Actinopteri > Cypriniformes > Cyprinidae > Sinocyclocheilus > Sinocyclocheilus grahami. The sequence continues at coordinate 1,203,721 of NW_015505232.1, read as the reverse complement.
AAATTTCCTACTGTAAATATATTAAAACTTCATTTTTGATTTGTAATATGCATTGCTAAGAACTTCATTTGGACAACTTTAAAGGCAATTTTCTTAATATTTAGATTTTTTTGCACCCTCAGATTCCAGATTTCCAAATATTGTCCTATCCTAACAAACCATACATCAATGGAAAGCTTATTTATTCAGCTTTCAGATGATGTATAAATCTCAATTTCGAAAAAAAATTGACCCTTAGGACTGGTTTTGTGGTCCAGGGTCACATATGCTGATTTGGTGCTCATAAAGCACTTAGTACGGTATTATTATTATTGATAATGAAAACAGTTGAGCTGCTTAATATTTTTTGTGGCAACTGCCAATTTGTTTCAGGATTCTTTGATGAGTTTCAAAGAACAGCATTCATTTGAAACAGAAATCTTGTGTAAAGGTCATTATACAATAGTATTAACAGACTTCTAGCATTACCTCTCGTATCCCATATCCTCACATGCTTGTATTCAGAGGTTGCACACACATTCTCACATTTTTGGGTCACATTTGAATACATCTGAAGAAGGAAATTTGATCCAAACAGACGAACTACAAATACAACAATAGAAAGTACAGTAAAGATCTTCGAATGGGATCAATTCAACATGTCGGACAATATGTGTAAGGGATTCTTACAGCACTGAGTTTCATCATCTCCTGATGGACAGTCCTGCACGCCATCACACCACTGCAAGATGTTTTACAGTGACGCCCTTGCAAACAATCAAACACACCTGTTGGAGTAGACAAAGGACATGAGAGCAAGAAATCACTGGGTAGATGAACTGTAGGACATCCAGTGTGTGAGTTTCTTAACCTAAAACTAGAGCACCACAGCTATGACCCCAGCAACGACCAGTAGGGTGATGACTATTCCAAGGATAAATGGCCTTTTTTTTTCTCTCCTGGAAGCTGTCAAAGAATCAAAGTTCATTAGAGCCAATATTTAGAACATGAAAATGACTAAAATAGGTTAGAAGGAATAGTTCACCCAAACTTGTATGTTGAAGACAAAAGAAGATATTTTGAAGAATGTGGGTAATTAAACAGTTGTTGGTCCCCATTGGCTTCCATAGTAATCCATAGTAAAATACTAAAGGGTGCCAGATGATGTTTGGCTACACACATTCTTCAAAATATCATCTTTTGTGTTCAACAGAAGAATGAAATCCATACAAGTTTGGAACAACGTGAGGGTAAGTAAATGATTCGTTTTTGGTGAACTATTCCTTTAAGAAGCATTAAATACCTTTGTGAACCGGATTAACGTCACGGTAGGGTCTAGGTGTGACCGTGTGGTGTTTATTAACAGGTGCTGTTTGAGGCGTATACTGACGCAGGCTCTGAGCAGGCGAGTATCTCTGAAAAGTATGGCGGAGGGGAATTCTGGTATAGATATTGTGGGTTTTGGGGGCCCGGGGTACTGAGGTAAAGCCGGGTTTATTCCAGAAGGAGGCGCATACGGAGGGTGCCGCTGCTCTTCATGTTGGAAACCATAGTTCACTTGAGAAACATTGTCGTAAGTCTAGGGTTTTGTCAGTTTCTCAAGTTTGAAAGGCCTTCACAAGCTGTTTTGCTTGAAAAGGATATCAAATTAGAAAAATATGCATAAAAAAGTTACTTTGGACTACTGTGTCCATGTTAACAATTACTATATGACTAACAACAATGTGCAGACTGTTCCAGGAAATACATACCTATTAAATAAACATTGTTCCTCATTTGAACAATAATACTCACTACTTACTCTTTTAATGACACTGTGTAATAAATGATTAACTTCAATATTCAATATTTCATCAACATTTTACATGCAGTAGAGACAGGAAATGAGCTGTACTTGCTTTTATCTTACAACACTGGTAAAAAAATTCCTAATTTCAGATTTCATGTACTTAAGTCTAAATGTCCAGTATAGACTACTTGAAATTAAATATTATATTGTTACATAAACAGAATGAATATTTTATTTTATAGAAGTATTTTTTTGTAACAGGAGCCAAGTAATATTCAATGTTAATATATTATCAACTACGTTAATTGCTGAATATTAAAATACCATACAAAAACAATAGTAAATACAACAACTATTATTATTGCTATTATTAATATTTAAAAATAATAGTTGTTGTATTTTGTGGTAGGGATTATATTTGTATGAGTTGGTATTATCATATAAAAATATTAATATTACATTGGTGAATATTAAATACCATCATAACAAACCTGAATAGATCATGTCGTTACCGTATCTGTTGTCTGCATCGTTTGCCTTTGGCTTCGTTTGAACTGCAAAACGCAATCCAAAAAACACTTCTCAAACTAAGATCTGCTGACTGAACATACAGCAAAACATGCATTAGTCTCAGAAACAGCAACATATTTGTATGAAATTATATATTTTGCCATACAAATGATAATAATATATAGTAAAACTCACCTGACAAGAGGGTTCTCCTTGTGTTTGAGTGTTAGCGGACTCTCTGTATGTGTAATGAGCAGCCAATGCCACACTTTTGCTTGGTAAACCAGCTGAAACACTCATCAGTCGGGTGAATATAAAATATCACCTGGTGAACAGAACTAAAGAGTTTATAACTTGCAGCATTCCACTGTTATTCTTTTCAACAATAAAAGAATAACAGTGGACTTACATTTCTCCAACATAGATGACACAACTTTGCATTGTAAATCACTGTGCAACTAACTAAACGAGGTGTGTCAATAATAGGAAAAAATTAAAGGCATTTCCTTCATGCTCACTTAATTTCACAGTAAAAGTTTTGAATGGGGTACACCTGCAACATATGAGATTACATGTGTTTTTATCTTTTAAAAGAAGTTTCCTCGGCTTGCAAACGCAAATGTACTCTTTTTCTCAAAACATAACATCACCATGAGTTCCTTAACTTTAGCCTCTGTGATTTGAATACTATGGTTCAAGTCTTCTGAAGTCATATGGTAGCTTTGTGTGGGAACTGAACCAAAAGTTTAGTTGTTCACACTGAAAACCTTCCACTTCATAGCTCAAATCTTATTTGTACAAATTAAGCATGCAGGCAATTTGCATTCTGCAGGTGCACTAAATATTCCCTTTCACTTGCAAAAGACATGAGAATCAAACAGGTTTGGTATTGTTGAAGCACCAGTGTTGTTATAGCTGATATACTACATAGGTTTCATTAATATTTAATAATAATACTAATATTTTGAATTTGTTTTTATTTTTATATTTTAAGTAATTCTTTTTTTCAATATTTCATTTAATTTCACGTAAGGTTTCTTTGTTGCTGCTGTTTTAGTTTCCATTTTAGTTAACTATTATTTGAATATATATATATATGCGAATGAGCAAATAATGTCTTAAATTCCAGTCTTTCCCTTTCATAAATCTATTGTAGGATTTAAGAAGACTTGAAATGTACTGATTTGGTACTTTTAATGGTGCTTTTCAACACTTTTGGAGCTTGAAAAATCAGTTGCTGGTCACCATTTACTTGCACTATAGGGAAAACAGCAGCAGACAATGGCATGAGGATGAGTAAATGACAAAAATATGAATTATCAGATGTACTATTCCTTTAAATACCCCTTTAAGTCATGGCAAACAGCAAATCAAACACTATCCCCCATGTGTGTCAACAGATGCGACCTTTTAACTTTGTGTATCTGAGAAAACTAAACAATCTTATGTTACACAAGAGTGTTCTTTTTAGCTAGTTTCAATGGCATATATGAAAACATATATGAACAAGGACAACTGTAAGTTATCATTTCAATCATTTCGTACATTACCAAGAATCACCTGAACAGCTAAAAGCTATAAAAACATTACAAGGCTTTATATGATGAAGGTTTAATCTGTTAGAAGATGTAGCTAACTAGACTTCCTGTTCAATTTCCCGACGCACTGTTCACACAACTGCCACATTAAAAACAAGCTGCAAAGATCATCTGCACTATTAAAATGCATGGTTTTCCAAACTCAGCTCTCACACAGGGGTCAGTCTCGGCCCTGCTGTTATTCAGTAACTGAGTCAATGAGCCGATACTTTGACATCCATGACGTTACAAGTGCTCTCACAACATCCTGTTAATATTTGACTCGCACGTCTGTCTCTTTGATTGAAGCACAATAACATTTCAATGACAAATAGAAGGAAGAAACTTAAAATTAGGACTTGATAAACAGTCTCCGAGTACTCAGTAGAATCATCATAAGGTGTTATGTGACGTGATAAGAGCGGTGTCTGGAGGTGGAGTCTTGAGGGGGGTTTTTTGGTCAAGGTGCTGCAGGTGGATTATTTATAGACTCGGAAAAGAGTCACCGTCAAGTTCCCTGGAAGAACAAAACGTTTCTTTTCTCTTGCTGAAATGTTGCTTACAACTGAGAAAAATCGTTAACTCATTTGTGTTATATATATATATTTTAAAGTAATTCAAATTGTTCTTAGCCATTCAAGCTTGGAATGACATAAAGGTGAATAACTTATGAGAAATTTCATTTTTGGGTGGAGAATCTCTTTAATGTCACCAACAACTCTAATTTTGCATCTAATTGTGTTTACTAATTAACAGAGACCTTCAGCAAATCATCTAATAACACAGGTACATTAACAAACCAAGTAAATGAACATACCTTCGGCCAAAGGAAAAAAATATCCTCAAGGACCCATTGCACTTACGAGCATAATGTCATTTAAAAATTGGCTTTAAAGATGCTAACCAATGCTGTGGTAAAGATAATAGTGATATATCATGTGTGGATTCTGTTATTAATAATAATTTGGATGGTTTTTGGTAAGTTTCAAAACATTGTGAAACATAATTCACATTTCAAACATATTATAGTTCAAACTATTTTTTTTTTTCCAATTTATAAAATCTTGTAGCATAAATTAGTTTCAGGTCACCATCAGCCAGGTAAGGTTGGTCAAAACTGCCTCAATGGACCCTTTTCACATTTCCAGGGTTCTAAGAAGCCAAAGTTGTCATAGGTAAACATAGTAGTGCATGGGAGACCAAAGCAAATATAACTTTTGTTTTCCCATTTGCTTAAAAAAAAAAAGCACTACTATTGTGTTTAGAGAGACTGATAAAGGAAGTCAGAAGAATGAATGTTGTCAAATTTACCAACATAAAAACATTGTTTATAATACATTATATATTTCAACAGTTTTGTTCAATAAAACCATATGATTACATGCTTTTGATACTTTATTTAAACTGTAATAAACACAACTTAACGAAACATGAGCAAAATAAATCTGGGGATTAAAAAATAAAACATTGCTACGTAAACTGTCAACCACCGCAGTATCTGTTCCAATGAACAACACGCACTATAAAAATTAATTTAATTTAAGAGGAGTGAATTGCCTCACCAACGATCTTTGCAAGCGGTGTGATGTTGAGCCTCTTTGCCGCATCTGCTGTCATGAGCACGAGAGCCGCCGCACCATCGTTCAGCGTACTAGCGTTGGCTGCCGTCACTGTGCCTGTAAAAACAAAAGTTTCACTTGTCTTTTGAATTGAAAACACTTTTTCAATATCCTCACTTATGGAAAAGAAGAACTTTATATCATAAAAACAGCATAATATACTTCAAAATAATATACTTAAGTGAACACTAAATATAATGTTTTCAGACACTTAATTGCATGTTTTTTTGCAATTACATGAAAATGTATTATAGTTTAAGTCTATAATAAATGCAATTAGCTCAGTGTTTTAACCAACCACACTGAAGTAGGAGTTAAGTACATCTTTATATGCAATTTCATAATTACTTCTATTGTCTTTGAAATATGGTTAAACTGTGCTGTTGAAGGTACTAACAAGCAATTATGGTAAACTAAAATATATTCTGCTGAAACCTGTACGTCATAATATAGCCTAAATATATTTGTATCTACACATTTGTACTGATGAAGCTGTGATGAAAAACATTTACAATCTAATAACTTTAAATCTAATATTGAATAAAACTACAGTTAAATCATAATCAAGTACCCTACATTTGCTTTAATGTTAGTCAACACATCAAAATAAGTGAATACAATTATTAAAACAATGCTTCTAAATGTATTTTACAGAAAAAAAATTTCATTTGAGATTACAAAGTGCAAAAAAATTGTACAATTAATATTCTATTTTATTGCAAATACAGATTTGAACTTTCTAAACCCTTTTATTAAAACATTATTTTGAGAATGACACCACATAACGAAATATGCATTGAGAGCACAGAATAAATACTACAATTTGAGAAGTTTGTTTTGTATGAACACTGAAAACTTTGTTTCCTATTTTAATTGAAAAACAGGACTGACCTCACATTAATGATGAAGATATATCTGACTCAAGGACCAAATCCTACACACATTCTGTGGACTAAAGTGCAAGTCCTAATATTTCTGGATCAGAATAGAAGAGGCGCCGCCTCCTCCATTGCAGATTCCTGCCAGTCCATACTGTCCCGATTTCAGATTGTGCACCATGTGTCCTACGATTCTCGCCCCTGACATTCTAGAAACCGCAAAACCGGCACATTAATTATTATGCAAATCTAATTACAGTATGTCAATATAGTGAACAGTGATGCATGAGAAGCATGTTGCATATATTTACCCAATTGGGTGTCCGAGGGAAACTGCTCCTCCGTTGATATTGACTTTGTTGGGGTCAATGTCTAACATCTTGATGTTGGCCAGCACCACGACACTGAAGGCCTCATTGATCTCCCACATGGCAATGTCTTCTTTCTTTACACCGGCTGCCTTTAGGACCTGTGTGTGAAACAGATGTTACTACACTGAAGGACTTCAAAAACACTTTAGCTTAGCAATAAACACATAAACATCAGCTAACCTTGGGGACGGCGAAGGCTGGAGCGATAGGGAAATCGATGGGGGCCACAGCAGCATCAGCAAAAGCTGTGAATTAGGATAAAATGGTGATTTAGATGTGAAGCTAGCAAGCATAGTTCTCTGACAAAACAGGCCCTGAATGAATAGCTAACTACATCTCAGCAGCTAGCTATAAGTAGCAAAGCTACCAAGTCAACTATATTTTTCAGTAGCATGACAGTAACACAACTTTTCAGTCAAAATAGTGTAGTTTTACCAATAACAAGACTTTTATTTTTCAAAAAAAGTGTTGTAACCATTTAAAAATGCTATAAATAAACGATTCCTTGATTAAATTCGAATAGGCGATTTTATAAAACCTTAATTGCATTTTGCCTGTGTCGTGTAATCTGCAAAATACCGGATGTGGCGCATTCCACGGACGAGAATCCATAAAACACATTATTAGACCGTTTTCCAAGGCTGCATAACATATTCAATCCATTTAAAAATCATAATAAACCATAATGCTATTGTGAATTTACAAATGCTATGAATCAATTAAATAAATATATGTGCTAATTATTTACATGCGTCTAGGTTACGCACATGCATGTTAGAGCGGCTCAGTTCACAGTTAATGCTGCTCCACACAAACTGCTAACATTTACATGTGTGGAGCATCTCAAACTCCATCTCTGCAAATTGTTGTGAGTTTGGGTTAATTATTACATTCATCTCGAAATGTAACATGCACCATTTCATCAGATTTATAAAGTAAATATTTTATAAACCTACGCAAACACAGGAGAATATATCAGTATCTTTCTCAATACGCCAACTGTTCATCGGGATTTCAAAATAAAAGTTTAAACCCTCACTCTGAGTTTACACATTTTGATGTCCAGATATTCAAGAAATTACAGTGGCTGTAGCTTTTCTGACATAAAGAAATGGCCAAATATTAAAGATTAAGTCGACAATTTAATTAAATTAGGTTTGGTCAATATTAAACAAGGATTAGATCGTGCCGTAATGTGTAAAAACAATCGTCGGGCCGTTGGCGCCCTCTGCAGGCATTTGTTATAATGCGTTATTATTGTTTATAATACATTATATATTTCAACAGTTTTGTTCAATAAAACCATATGATTACATGCTTTTGATACTTTATTTAAACTGTAATAAACACAACTTAACGAAACATGAGCAAAATAAATCTGGGGATTAAAAAATAAAACATTGCTACGTAAACTGTCAACCACCGCAGTATCTGTTCCAATGAACAACACGCACTATAAAAATTAATTTAATTTAAGAGGAGTGAATTGCCTCACCAACGATCTTTGCAAGCGGTGTGATGTTGAGCCTCTTTGCCGCATCTGCTGTCATGAGCACGAGAGCCGCCGCACCATCGTTCAGCGTACTAGCGTTGGCTGCCGTCACTGTGCCTGTAAAAACAAAAGTTTCACTTGTCTTTTGAATTGAAAACACTTTTTCAATATCCTCACTTATGGAAAAGAAGAACTTTATATCATAAAAACAGCATAATATACTTCAAAATAATATACTTAAGTGAACACTAAATATAATGTTTTCAGACACTTAATTGCATGTTTTTTGCAATTACATGAAAATGTATTATAGTTTAAGTCTATAATAAATGCAATTAGCTCAGTGTTTTAACCAACCACACTGAAGTAGGAGTTAAGTACATCTTTATATGCAATTTCATAATTACTTCTATTGTCTTTGAAATATGGTTAAACTGTGCTGTTGAAGGTACTAACAAGCAATTATGGTAAACTAAAATATATTCTGCTGAAACCTGTACGTCATAATATAGCCTAAATATATTTGTAACTACACATTTGTACTGATGAAGCTGTGATGAAAAACATTTACAATCTAATAACTTTAAATCTAATATTGAATAAAACTACAGTTAAATCATAATCAAGTACCCTACATTTGCTTTAATGTTAGTCAACACATCAAAATAAGTGAATACAATTATTAAAACAATGCTTCTAAATGTATTTTACAGAAAAAAAATTTCATTTGAGATTACAAAGTGCAAAAAAATTGTAATTATCTTTTAAATGTACTCAAATTTGAAGTCCACTATGTTAAAAACTTTTTCCCACTAGGGTTAATGATAATCTTGTACCGTTCTCTTTCTGGAACACAGCCTTCAGTTTGGGGACTTTGCTGAAGTCAACCTTCCTATATTCTTCATCTTCCTTCACAACGATGTCTGGTTTTCCTATGCGGTGAGAGAGCATATTTTATTGCAATTATGTATCAGATTTATAAATTGTGTAATAAAATATTTTAGCTCATAACAGGGAATTCTTGGGGAATGATATGGAACTTAACAGCAACAGCAGTGAAACCAACCTTTCTGAGGGATGCTCACAGGAACCACTTCCTTGGCCAGGACGCCAGACTCCCATGCTGCTTTGCTGCGGCTGTACGAGTTAATGGCAAATGCGTCCTGCTCCTCCCTGGAGATACCGCTGTTCTTGGCTGTATTTTCAGCACAGTTGCCCTAAAAATGGGGAAGTATGGAGGTGTTTTACACAATTATGGCCTCTCCAGTGTTTACGTACAGTAAACACTGTAACACTGTACTGTTTAAACAGTAAACACTGTTTACGTACAGTACATTTTTTTTGTTTACGTACAGTACATTTGCGGTCCAATGTTTCCACACTCACTTCCTATATTGCCTCAATAGTTATTTTCAGGCTTTACTATTATGCAAATACAATGCAATCGGTTTTACTGGTTCAAAATAACTGTACCATGTGGAATTTGTTGTAGACGTCCGTCAACCCGTCCTTAACAATCAGATCCTCCATCTTCACTCCACCATAAGGGGGCACTTCTCTGGCCATGACATAAGGAACCTGAGACATGCTTTCCATTCCACCAGCAACCATCACATCCTGGAAGACATCATGTAGATTTACTACCTCTGCTGTATTAGGACGCTAAATGCTCTCACTTTCACACACAACACTTTCTGAATCTACTGTCTATCACAATACCTGATGCCCACACATGAGACTCTGAGCAGCCATCATGATGGACTTCATCCCAGAAGCACACGCTTTATTGATGGTGGTTGCGGGAGTAGAGAAAGGGAGACCTACATGAGGAAGATCACACAGAGCAGCATTAACTACACAGAGCCGTTGTTCACTGACAAGCTGCGCAAAACCACGATCATATTTTGCGCAGCTTGTCGGTGAACAACGGCTCTATGTAGTTAATGCTGCTCTATGTGAAAGCCCGCACGTGATGGAGATTTACCGCTGATTACAGAATGGCTTTACTGACCAGATGCGCGTTAAGTATCGCATGCGATTTATTGTGCAGCCCTAAAATGTATTATAGTTCAAATCTATAATAAACACAATTAGCTCAAATTTAGAGTGCTTTTTTTAACCCACTTAAGTAGGAGTTAAGTGCATCTTTATATGTAATTTCATAATTACTTCTATTGTCTTTGAAATATGGTTGAAGTGCACTACTGAATGTACTGACAAGCATTTAAGGTAAACTAAAATATACTTTAACGTCATTTCTATTGAAACTTGTATGTCAGCTATTTGAATATATTTGTAATTGCACATTTGTTCTGATGAAGCTGCAATGAATAACATTTACAATCTATTAACTTGAAATGTAACATTGAATAACACGCTACAGTTAAATCATAATCAAGTACTCTACATCTGCTTTAATGTCAGTCAGCACATCAAAACAGGTGGACAAATATATTATTAAAACAATGATTTAAAATGAACTTTTTAGTCAAGTTTTTCATTTGAGATTATTACAATGTTAATTTTTTTAAATGCTTATATTATTTTCATGTACAGTTTTGTAAAAATATACTTTTACAATTTGAAGAACACTATCTATGTTCAGTACTTTTCCACTAGGGCTAATGATAATCTTGTACCGTTCTCTTTCTGGAACACAGCCTTCAGTTTGGGGACTTTGCTGAAGTCAACCTTCCTATATTCTTCATCTTCCTTCACAACGATGTCTGGTTTTCCTATGCGGTGAGAGAGCATATTTTATTGCAATTATGTATCAGATTTATAAATTGTGTAATAAAATATTTTAGCTCATAACAGGGAATTCTTGGGGAATGATATGGAACTTAACAGCAACAGCAGTGAAACCAACCTTTCTGAGGGATGCTCACAGGAACCACTTCCTTGGCCAGGACGCCAGACTCCCATGCTGCTTTGCTGCGGCTGTACGAGTTAATGGCAAATGCGTCCTGCTCCTCCCTGGAGATACCGCTGTTCTTGGCTGTATTTTCAGCACAGTTGCCCTAAAAATGGGGAAGTATGGAGGTGTTTTACACAATTATGGCCTCTCCAGTGTTTACGTACAGTAAACACTGTAACACTGTACTGTTTAAACAGTAAACACTGTTTACGTACAGTACATTTTTTTTGTTTACGTACAGTACATTTGCGGTCCAATGTTTCCACACTCACTTCCTATATTGCCTCAATAGTTATTTTCAGGCTTCACTATTATGCAAATACAATGCAATCGGTTTTACTGGTTCAAAATAACTGTACCATGTGGAATTTGTTGTAGACGTCCGTCAACCCGTCCTTAACAATCAGATCCTCCATCTTCACTCCACCATAAGGGGGCACTTCTCTGGCCATGACATAAGGAACCTGAGACATGCTTTCCATTCCACCAGCAACCATCACATCCTGGAAGACATCATGTAGATTTACTACCTCTGCTGTATTAGGACGCTAAATGCTCTCACTTTCACACACAACACTTTCTGAATCTACTGTCTATCACAATACCTGATGCCCACACATGAGACTCTGAGCAGCCATCATGATGGACTTCATCCCAGAAGCACACACTTTATTGATGGTAGTTGCCGGAGTAGAGAGAGGGAGACCTACATGAGGAAGATCACACACTTTTCTTTGAGAAGTTGCATTGTTAATTCCTAAATAAAAGGTGCATTTTTTGTTATGTTTGTTTATGTGTGTGATACATGACTCACCTGCACCCAGAAGAGCCTGTCTGGTTGGTGCTTGTCCTTCTCCTGCCTGCAACACATTGCCCATATAAACTTCTTTCACCTCCTCAACAGGAATTCCTGTAGATGACACATTTTATCATATAAATAAGTCTTAAAAATGAAGAAATAATAACACACGCATATGAATATCATTGCATTAGAATACAAAATATCAAACTATGTTGCATTTGTTGTAGAAACAAATAGCACACCTTTCTGATTAAAATAAATGTGTCGATGAGGTTTTATTATAGCTTAAATGATTATTAGCTTATATTTTTTTTAAGGTTTCTGAAAAATATCTACTGCTCACTAAAGCTGCATTTACTTGATCAAAAATACTTATATATGATAAAATACGAATTCCTCCAAAGAACATCAGAATTGTACCTGCTTTCTCAATGGCTCCTTTAATAGCAATGGAGCCCAGTTTAGTGGCAGGGACTGAGGAAAGGCTTCCTCTGAAAGACCCCACAGGAGTCCTGACTGCGCTGACGATGACGACTTCCTGTCCAGACAGAGATGAAAGAGGAAGAAATACTCACCTGACAGAAACCGCTCTGGCTCCATAAACTGACAAATCGCATAATATTTTACTCACATTTAGAGACGGTCGTGTGCTGTAGGTCCTGCTCAGATATGTATGTGCCTGCAAAGGCAGATTCAAAAACTATTTCGCTGACGTAATAAATTGGCTGTAGAATTTATATGAACGCCTTACATTTTGAACATCTACTTTTTAACAAGTGAGGTGCACTGTTTAAAATGTAAACAATGAAACAGGCCTGCAGTCAAACTGCTGCTTGCTCCGCAAGTCTCGTGGCATAGTCAATATTGGCTATCGATATCGATTTAGTTCAAACTCACCAGATGTCTGCACAGGTGTGTGCGTGTACTGTAAAGAGCACAGGAAGTCATAATCGCGATGGAAAACTGCATACACAAAAGAGCCAATTTCACCTTCAAAGCTCCGAATGAGAGTGTAGTGAACGCTTACAGTGAGCAGCCAATCACAGTAAGAGGTGTGTCTGCGTCACATGGCGTCGCCCAGAGCATTATGGGTAATGTAGTTTATGTCAAAATACACCTTACGTTTTTTTAGCTAGTTTTGGCTTGTAAAACCTTCTTAAAAATGCTATATTTGTCTCAGTGTTGGTTTCATAAACCTTTCGCTTATATCTTTATTTCTTTCACTTATATTTCGTTAGCCTATTATAATTTTGGTAGAGAAAGTTTTCTTGAACTTATTCAATTTAACCTGAACTAAATGTGACTTTTTATAAAATGGTTTAAATGTTTATCTTTTTTTTTTTTAAATGTAGTGGTAGTGACACACAGTCCTCTCTAATTTTTATTTGTCAGATAAAATTCAGATATCATATTAATAACATAAAACAAAATTGCTTCACTGCTTATTTTTTTGTTAAGACAAAATAATGAAAGATTGGGCCTATGCCTACCGACATTTTTGACTTTATGCTTTTATACTCACTTTAAAAGAGTATTTTTTAAAAGTATTTTCGAACAAGTTAATACATTATATTAATAGCAACACCACTAGTTTTTATATAGAAAAGGTCTTGTTCAGCTTACAAAAAATGCATCCACATTTTCCTATTTATCTTTATTTATTATATTAGAAAATGAGTTACAACTGAATTGCAATATATATATATATATATATTTAGGTTATCTGTATTTCTCAGAGGGTTCAAGGCAAACGGAGTATAATTTCATCTTAAGACGAGTGAATCGTGTTCTGTTGAACTATGGATGGCTGGACTGCTACTAAACATTTAAATGAAAATCAAAAGAAATGAAATTAATGTTTCAGTATTAATAATGTACCTATATTTTTCCTGTTTTTTTTATTATTTTATTATTATTATTATAGACAATGCCACATTGAAATATTGTATGAAATATCATTACAAATATATATATATATATATATATTTGTAATGATATTTCATACAATATTTCAATGTGGCATTGTCTATAATAATAATAATAAAATAATAAAAAAAACAGGAAAAATATAGGTACATTATTAATACTGAAACATTAATTTCATTTCTTTTGATTTTCATTTAAATGTTTAGTAGCAGTCCAGCCATCCATAGTTCAACAGAACACGATTCACTCGTCTTAAGATGAAATTATACTCCGTTTGCCTTGAACCCTCTGAGAAATACAGATAACCTAAAAAGAAGAAAAAAATGATTACAGGAAACATCATTAAATAATGAATGGTTGAATAGTCAGTGTTTTTGTTTTATAGTGTTTAAACTCACCATCATTTTCAAAAGCAGCGTCCACCCGTGACCCAATGCCAGGGAAATTATGTTGAATAGTTTTAGGAAAGCCTCTGTCCATTTGAGCTGTTCTTTCATTGAAGCTACACCATTGTTAAAATTATATTAGTTTTGATGTTATTTTGAAAAATCAACACAATATTAAGTGGAGACAATGGTTCATTTAAGCTAATCATTCATTTTTTCTTACCTCCAGTATTTGGTTCCAACAAAAAACAAAGTGCGCCCAGTTGATTTTACATATACAGCTGCATCAATCTTTCTCACGTATGTGGGAAACCCGAATTTGGTTATGGGTTTGGGATATCCAGGTAAAGTAGTTCTGCCTTTTACTGCCCAGTACTGCTGACCTGAATGTGGAAGACCACACAACTGCATTTATTGAAGCCTTGTTATACACCACCAAAGACACTTTAGGAAACATGACTTTACCTTTGAAGAGGAAACTAATGTCTCTGCCACTGAACTCATAACCAGCATCAACAGAGTCAATGGATGGCCAGGTAGATTTTATTTCATGCATTGAAAGTCCACTATAGTAGCCCTTCTTCCAGTAATATCTGATGGAAATGAAGAATTAAATATTATTATTTTTTTAATCATATATTTTTACTCCCATCCACACACACAGTGTGTGTGCATGTAATCAAATATATTAAATATAAAAAAATTAAATAAATAAATTCTTACCCATTTTTAAAGAAGTACAGTTCTCCACGGATGCTGGTCACTGCATCAAACACCAAGTCACGTTTACATGGTTCTGGTGGGCTCGGTCCAGGATTTGGTTTTGGTTCAGGTTTATTTGTTGATGTTCTAACTCCTAAAACATGATACAAAATGGGGGGGGGGATACATCTTTATTGAGAGTTTTATAGTTGATAATGCTCTCCAGTTGCCCTACAATATGATCTATTGTATTTAATGTATGTGTTTTCTGTCACAACAAAACACTTACCATACAGGGCCTGGACCCCAAGTCGGTCATCACGGGGAAGTGTATAGCCATCCGTGTTGATGTATTGGTAAGTTGGATACATGAGAGCCAAAGGGTCATTGGAGTGCTCTAGTCCCAGTGCATGTCCGAATTCATGAGCAGCCACCAAAAGCAGGTTTATATCTGAAGTAGATTTATGTTTTTTTAATAATAAATAATAAAAAGTTAACATACACATAAGCATGTGATTCTGTGTGATTTGTGCATTCACCTCGTGAACTTAAGGTCCACCTCTCATCCTCATCAAAGTGTGTGTCTCCTCCCTGCTCTGGACCGGGTGCGTTGGCATGGGCCAGAACCCCATTAGGCCCATCAAATGGGTAAAAATCTCCATGATCTAAAAGGAAACAAATTTGTTTATGTTTTTGAAAGAAGCATTTTATGCTCACCAAGGATGCATTTTTTAAAATAAAAACAATAAAACAGTAATATTGTGACATATTACTATTTAAATTTATTTCCATTATTATCAGTACTGAATTATTAATAATTTTTGTGTAGATCATGATTTTTTTTCAGGTTTCTTTGATGAAGAGAAATTAACAGCATTTATTTAAAATAGAAATTTTCTATAACATTATAAATATTTTTACTTTCACTTTTGATGTATTTTAGTGTCTGCTTGCTGAATAAAAGTGTGTGTGTGTATATATATATATATATATAATTATTTTTTTTAATCCTATTTACCCCAAACTTTGAAATGGTATTGCATCACTGCAAAAATATAAATTAAGCAGCACAACTGTTTTCAGCATTGATAATAAGAAATGTTTCTTGAGCACCAAATGAGCATGTTAGAATGATTTCTGAAGGATCATGTGACTCTGAAGACTGGAGTAATGATGCTGAAAACGCAGGTTTACCGTCAAAGGTATAAGTTACATTTAAAATATAATAATTCAAATAGAAATGTATGTATTTTAATGTAAATGTATTTTAAATTGTAATAATGTTTCACAATAGTCCTGTTTACTGCATTTTTGATGAAATAAAGTCAGCATAAGTGACATCTTTCAAAAACAATGTAGAAAATTTGAATTATTCCAAACTTTTGAGGGTACTGTATTTATACCCACATCCTGCTTTGAAGAGAATCATGATATCAGCTGTGCCGCTGTAGATCTGTTTGAAGTCAAGTGGAATAACATCACTGTAGAGCTGGAAAGCATTAGAGATGGTGGCGTCCACCTCTCTCTTGCTCAGCTTTGATGTATATTCAGTTATTCTAAGAGAAAAAAAACAATTAATGTTTAGTATCCTATCTATCTAACTATCTATCTATCTATCTATCTATCTATCTATCTATCTATCTATCTATCTATCTATCTATCTATCTATCTATCTATCTATCTATCTATCTATCTATCTATCTATC
>NW_015505232.1:1181484-1185651 GCF_001515645.1 Sinocyclocheilus grahami | reverse complement strand
ATGAAATTATACTCCGTTTGCCTTGAACCCTCTGAGAAATACAGATAACCTAAAAAGAAGAAAAAAATGATTACAGGAAACATCATTAAATAATGAATGGTTGAATAGTCAGTGTTTTTGTTTTATAGTGTTTAAACTCACCATCATTTTCAAAAGCAGCGTCCACCCGTGACCCAATGCCAGGGAAATTATGTTGAATAGTTTTAGGAAAGCCTCTGTCCATTTGAGCTGTTCTTTCATTGAAGCTACACCATTGTTAAAATTATATTAGTTTTGATGTTATTTTGAAAAATCAACACAATATTAAGTGGAGACAATGGTTCATTTAAGCTAATCATTCATTTTTTCTTACCTCCAGTATTTGGTTCCAACAAAAAACAAAGTGCGCCCAGTTGATTTTACATATACAGCTGCATCAATCTTTCTCACGTATGTGGGAAACCCGAATTTGGTTATGGGTTTGGGATATCCAGGTAAAGTAGTTCTGCCTTTTACTGCCCAGTACTGCTGACCTGAATGTGGAAGACCACACAACTGCATTTATTGAAGCCTTGTTATACACCACCAAAGACACTTTAGGAAACATGACTTTACCTTTGAAGAGGAAACTAATGTCTCTGCCACTGAACTCATAACCAGCATCAACAGAGTCAATGGATGGCCAGGTAGATTTTATTTCATGCATTGAAAGTCCACTATAGTAGCCCTTCTTCCAGTAATATCTGATGGAAATGAAGAATTAAATATTATTATTTTTTTAATCATATATTTTTACTCCCATCCACACACACAGTGTGTGTGCATGTAATCAAATATATTAAATATAAAAAAATTAAATAAATAAATTCTTACCCATTTTTAAAGAAGTACAGTTCTCCACGGATGCTGGTCACTGCATCAAACACCAAGTCACGTTTACATGGTTCTGGTGGGCTCGGTCCAGGATTTGGTTTTGGTTCAGGTTTATTTGTTGATGTTCTAACTCCTAAAACATGATACAAAATGGGGGGGGGGATACATCTTTATTGAGAGTTTTATAGTTGATAATGCTCTCCAGTTGCCCTACAATATGATCTATTGTATTTAATGTATGTGTTTTCTGTCACAACAAAACACTTACCATACAGGGCCTGGACCCCAAGTCGGTCATCACGGGGAAGTGTATAGCCATCCGTGTTGATGTATTGGTAAGTTGGATACATGAGAGCCAAAGGGTCATTGGAGTGCTCTAGTCCCAGTGCATGTCCGAATTCATGAGCAGCCACCAAAAGCAGGTTTATATCTGAAGTAGATTTATGTTTTTTTAATAATAAATAATAAAAAGTTAACATACACATAAGCATGTGATTCTGTGTGATTTGTGCATTCACCTCGTGAACTTAAGGTCCACCTCTCATCCTCATCAAAGTGTGTGTCTCCTCCCTGCTCTGGACCGGGTGCGTTGGCATGGGCCAGAACCCCATTAGGCCCATCAAATGGGTAAAAATCTCCATGATCTAAAAGGAAACAAATTTGTTTATGTTTTTGAAAGAAGCATTTTATGCTCACCAAGGATGCATTTTTTAAAATAAAAACAATAAAACAGTAATATTGTGACATATTACTATTTAAATTTATTTCCATTATTATCAGTACTGAATTATTAATAATTTTTGTGTAGTTCATGATTTTTTTTCAGGTTTCTTTGATGAAGAGAAATTAACAGCATTTATTTAAAATAGAAATTTTCTATAACATTATAAATATTTTTACTTTCACTTTTGATGTATTTTAGTGTCTGCTTGCTGAATAAAAGTGTGTGTGTGTATATATATATATATATATAATTATTTTTTTTAATCCTATTTACCCCAAACTTTGAAATGGTATTGCATCACTGCAAAAATATAAATTAAGCAGCACAACTGTTTTCAGCATTGATAATAAGAAATGTTTCTTGAGCACCAAATGAGCATGTTAGAATGATTTCTGAAGGATCATGTGACTCTGAAGACTGGAGTAATGATGCTGAAAACGCAGGTTTACCGTCAAAGGTATAAGTTACATTTAAAATATAATAATTCAAATAGAAATGTATGTATTTTAATGTAAATGTATTTTAAATTGTAATAATGTTTCACAATAGTCCTGTTTACTGCATTTTTGATGAAATAAAGTCAGCATAAGTGACATCTTTCAAAAACAATGTAGAAAATTTGAATTATTCCAAACTTTTGAGGGTACTGTATTTATACCCACATCCTGCTTTGAAGAGAATCATGATATCAGCTGTGCCGCTGTAGATCTGTTTGAAGTCAAGTGGAATAACATCACTGTAGAGCTGGAAAGCATTAGAGATGGTGGCGTCCACCTCTCTCTTGCTCAGCTTTGATGTATATTCAGTTATTCTAAGAGAAAAAAAACAATTAATGTTTAGTATCCTATCTATCTAACTATCTATCTATCTATCTATCTATCTATCTATCTATCTATCTATCTATCTATCTATCTATCTATCTATCTATCTATCTATCTATCTATCTATCTATCTATCTATCTATCTATCTATTCAGCACCCAAAATCCACAGAAGAAACACATTTTCTCAGTTTGAACAAAATGAAGGAGTTAAACCTTCCTCCTACCTGTATGTTACAATGCTCTGCTTCCACCTGGGCCTCCCCTGGAAGTGTTCATATCTGGCCACATCAGTGACTCCACAGCGTGGCTGCTTCATCGTCTCAAGAGTGTTCGAGTCCAGCTTACCCGTGACCTCCAGACCAAAAAACTTCTGCATGGCCTTCAGTTCATCGTCTAGATCTGGTATCATTCTGCTGCGGAATTTAGTAGCGTTTAGGTCCCTGTAGAATTTTGACAGGTATGCCTGGGAAGACAGAGGAAGGAACATTTTTACACTTATTAAAAATAGCACTGATAAAGATCATAGTTATCAAAAGTTTATCATAGTCACAAAGTTAGATTTGGCGATTTTTTTAAAAGTAAATATAAAAAAACTGCATAAAGTGCATAAGTTAGTACATAAATAAATATTTAAAAGTCAATAAATAAATAATTATTTATTTACTTATGGGTACTTGCCTCTGCTATTTGATGGTCTTCTGGTGATGCTGTTGTGGGACCGCCATCACAAAGAGCCAAAAACACCGCAAGTGTCAGGCTGAGAGCTGTTAAGTGCTCCATACTTCAGTCTTGTTCCTCTGCAGGGAAGTTTAATTGATCTCCACAGTCTCTGTTTGTGACTTTTATATGGTCTAAAAGGGGCTTGTCCAGTGTTTTATCATTTCCAATCAGCAGCTGTGTTAGCGGGGGTGGAAGTGGGAAACTGTGAGTTTTGTTGGTTGCTGCCTGAACATGTCAAGACAGAAGTTTGTGTTGCAGATGACTTCCCCTCTGACGCAGCTGAATTGGCCCGCTTCAAAAGGATTTTAGGTTTTTTATTCCCTGCCTCTGCTTTTGATTTATTCCCTTTCTGCTGAGTTTCTGGTCAGATGGAATGCATGCATTTCCCATTTCCTAACCCTTACGAAAAAGAAGTTTATTCAAGTGTGCTATTAGTATACTTTTTTAAACTAAAAATAGGAAAGTATACTTTTAGTTTACTTCTCAGAAATGGGCTTTATGTACTTCTCAGAAATATACTTAAAATGACATTTAAGTATACTTGACTTATACTTAGAAAAAGTCTAAATATATTTTAGCTATAATTGTGCTCCTAGAATCCGTGTTTTCATTGTTATACTGTACGGGGCGAAATTCTGTACAGAATTTCCAAAACTCACAAGTGAAGAAGAAACCGAAACAACAGATGCTTCCACATGTAATCTAACACGATCATCAGACATAAAACGGTATCAAAACTATATAACATTATGGAATAAAATGTCGATCAGTGAAGAGGTAATAATGACTTTCAAGCTTTTGGGTGTTGATCGACTTTATCTACGTTTTGATTATCATTCTGAATCCAATTAATAGTCTTTTTTCAGCTTTTTGTTCAAAATGTGGTTTCTTTCTTTATTTTTTATTTATGAAACTTATCCACATTCAAGTGTTTGAAAAAAGAATGCATGAAGCTAGAATAAAATGTTTTTGTTTACAAGCAGATACCCTGTTCTTTCTTTTGATGTTTTGTATGTTCAGATATTCATGTAACAAAATATATACAAAT
>NW_015505232.1:1173999-1179627 GCF_001515645.1 Sinocyclocheilus grahami | reverse complement strand
TTCTTTTGATGTTTTGTATGTTCAGATATTCATGTAACAAAATATATACAAATTAATACATAAATAGGGACATAGTAGTATAAATTAGTAAATTAGTAGTTTACTGAGATTATACTTCAAAGTGTACTAAAAATGCTACTACAAGTATTTAATTAGTAAACTATCAGTATACCTAGAAGTTCACTTTTAGTATAGTTGCAGTACAAACTAAATATTTTGATGTAAACTAGTTGTGTACTCAAAGTTTACTACTGTTATACATAAAGTATACTTAAAAGTATACTGTTATATACTAGAAAGTGGGCCAATTTAGTCCCAAGGAGTATTGAAATAGTACACTTACAAGTATACTACTAGTACACTGATATTTGTAAACTTACTACATAAAGTATACTTAAAAATATTCTTGAACTTTACTTAAGTATACTTACTAAAATAAACTTGAAGTATACTACTTTTTGGTAAGGGAAAGTAGATGTTCATAAACGTTTTCTCAAAAAAAAAAAAAAAAGAAAAGAAGGCTTCCGAATGGAGCGGTAAGGAATATTTGATATGAATTAATAAAGTTTAGGTCTCAGATTTTTATTTTATCTCGTGTCATAAATTTGTCAAATATTTTCAACGTTGCAAGCAGCTATAAAACATGCGCACCACTACGACTTCAACTGGCCTAAGATGGAATGACAATAGGCTACTACATATTAGATTGCTGAAATATATTTAAAATGTTTGACAGCTTAGTGCCTCATTGGGCCTGTTTTAAATACATACATCATCATTAAGTTATTATATAATATTATATAATACAATTAGTTAGGCTAATTGGTAAATTTATAGGCAGAGAGAAATCTAACTTAATTCAATTTAAACAAATATTTTCTGTATTTTACATTTTGTAAGAATTAAAATGATTTAAAAACATTTGTGATCATGATAAGCTTTATAGTTTTGTTTTCTAAGAATTTGACAATGTACCACTTGAGAAAATAGTGCTAAAGTGACCAAGATCAACTCTAAATAGTTTCTAAAGTAGGCTTTGTGAAAATTAAAAAATGACTTGAATGGGTTCTCGGAAGTCAAACTGACACAAATAGACTGAAATAAAATTAAATAAGCATCAAATGTTTATAGTCTAGCCCGTGACAGGCCAGAAGCAAGGCAGTTTTTTTCTTTTCATTTCTTGACTGAATGTTTATTGGTTTTTAACAACAATAACATACATAATTACAAATGTCAAAATTACATAAAAATAATAATAATCATAAAATACAAATTTACAAACATACCCACCCACCCCAAGGAAAGTGTGCATGCATAACAACAGCATTAAATATGAAAAGAAATTACAGCATTCTCCATGGTATGTCTACCTGGCTGAGCTCTAAAGTTTTTTTAGTTGAGTCTGGTAAGATGGCAAAAAAAAGGAGACCAGATACATCTGAAAGTATCCACACTCCCCTTAAGTGATGCACTAATTCTTTCAAATGGGAGTACACTGTAAATCTCTTGAAACCACTGGTGAATTGATGGTGCTTTGTTCTTTTCTTTTCTTATTTTAGGTTTAGGTTTGCATAACCACTGGAATTCCCTTCAGGGCACATACTAGTGATGCATACTTGAGATAAAAACACAAAAGCACAACTCCTGAGGCTGTTTAACAGAGGCACTTCGGAACATCCTTATTCATGCCCTAAAATGTGACCACAGGAATTATGTGACCCATAAACGTAACAGAAGGACTAGCTTTGTTTTTATTGTACAAACACATGTTGACAAGGCACATACTCATCCATTCCTCACAGGCTCATAATACTGTATCAACTGCAAGTGTCAACATGCTTTCACAAAAAGTCTGACCTTTTATAAAGCTTTAGAGGTTTACTTATTATTGAGAATTTAGATGGCTTGATATTTTTACAATGCTGATATTGGATTTATAATAGTTATATATGTCTGCGCTGTAAATCAGGTCTTTTAAAACGTTAAAATCCACACCAAAATCAATCTCCCTTTCAAAATGAAGACACTCACATGCTGTTAAGTTAAAATAGGCACTTTAGTTTATTTGAAGAAAAAAAAACATTAAATTGATTGTGTAAAAATACATTCTTTGAGTTATATTAAAAGTACAGTGACAAACAGCAGAAAGAAGACATTAATTGAACAATTAATTTGTTTAAATATGTACATGCATTTAAAAATGCTGTAGTTGTAAAATAACCTTCTAAATGTACATCCGCTTCTTCTTTCAGGGAAGCTCAACTAACAGGGCAAGAAAAAATTATTCTTCAGCTCACGCAAGTACTTCTTACTGTATAATCCGAACTCGTACACATTTGTCCCACTGTAGAGATAAATGTAACCTGGAAGAAAAAAATCATTCAGTTTTATGAAGTATAATCATTGCACATTAATGCTTGTAGAAAAAGAGATTAGAAACACTACCGTTGGATATGTGGGCTGCTGTAACCGCTCCAGTCATCTCTGAAAATCCACTTTCCACTCGTTGGGGATACCCTCTGTCCATCTTCTTTGCCCTTGCATCATAGCTACCAAAAAAAGGGGAGATTTAACATTCCAACAGCTTTTCAGAGCTAATAATAAGGGCTTATGATGTAGCACTTGACGCACCTGTAATAAACTTTGTCAATGAAGAGCAGTGTTTTTCCTGAGGATCTGACATGGACGGCAGCACTAACTTTTCTCACTGATGATGGCAGACCAAAGCTGCTGAGAGTCTTGGGATAGCCGGGCACAAGACTGATGCCATTAAAAGCCCAGACTTGTCTACCTGTAAACAAAGACAGACTACACTAAGAGTTTTTCTGAGCACAGATATAGAGATTGTAAGTGTGACTGTGGTTTCAGCATTCCCGGATTGTCTGAGAAGATACCTTTGAAAAAGAAAAGTTTATCTTGCACTGGATCCTCATAAGCAGCATCTATATTATCAGGAGCGCTGGCCCAGAAACTCTTGATCGGAAGTTGCGTCACACTTCTGCTCGGAGATCTACGCCAGAAAAAGCTGCAGAGACAGACATGAAGACATGATTTAATTTAAATATTTTAGGTCTATATATATATACTGTATATAAATACACTGGATTTTTATTTGTATTACCTGTCCTTGAAGAACATTGTTTCACCCCTTAGAGTTGTAACTGCATCCAGGATCAGATTAGGGTCACAAGCATTAGGAGTTGTTGGCACATTTGGATCAGGTTGGATGAGGGTTCTGTCTTTGTTTGGACCTGAAGGAAACACATTAAACAAATTACTGAATATTTTCGACTTAAAGATTGTAGACGTGCTCTTTAAGATCATATGCTTACCATAGAGTGACTGAATCCCTCTGATATCATCAGAGGGTAAAGAGAAACGATCCGGACTGGTAAAGCTGTATGTGGGAAACATCAGAGCCCCACGAACATTGGAATGAGAAAGGCCCAAAGAGTGACCAAACTCATGGGCAGCCACCAAGAACAGGACAAATCCTGTGGAGAAATTAAGCAGCACTGTTTAGGTACAAATAAAAATCAAACGTGAGTGGTGCTTAAGTTACAATCTGTGGTGATGAGTTTATTGCACTACTAAAATGAAGAACTTCTGAAAACTAGGCTACATTTAGAAAAACTCACCTCTTGATGAACGGAAAGTGAAAAACTCATCATCATCAAAATGTGCATCTCCACCAATTGCAGGAGAGGGAGCGAAAGCATGAGCCAAAGTGCCTTCTGGTCCATCAAACGGGTAAGCATCACCATGATCTGTAAGGAAGAGTTTAATTTTATATTTAGTGTTCAATAACTAAGTAGCCTAATATATAAATAACGAGGTCTTCTATTTTAATAGACAATATTAAAGTTATATAAAAATATTTATAAATCACAGAACCTAGCCTTGGCTTTAGTTAAGCCATTCAAATAAATTTTGTGCTTAGGCTGGTAACGATTGATCTGACTCTAGATGCACTGATCTTGGAATATGACCGCTAAATCGTGAATTTTACGCCATTTGAAACACTGAATTCGAGAGAATTTGGATTCTTTAAATAAGTGTGCAATATTAGAATCACATATCAAATAAATTATTTTACAAGTGCAAGGCAAGCGTCCCCTCACACAAACGCCGCATGCTCTTTGTTCCGTTTTCCAGAAAAATAAAAATGCTTTTTACTGAATTCAAACTTCGCTATTATTTTCTCTAAGATAAACCTGTGCCATTTTATAAATATCATAAATGTGGCCTTGAGACAATAGATTAGGACTATGTGTTGTGATACTTGGATTTAACCCAAATAATAATTATTCCACTGAACAATCGTATTGTAATGACAGTGCATGACCAATTGGTCTGCATTTATCATCAGTCACATTGAATTAAACTGAAAAGAATTCAACAAAATATAAACCCAGATAGATAGACAACTTACACCTTGTACCAAAGGAGATCATGATGTCAGCTGTGCCCCTGTTGATACGGGTGAATTTCAGAGGAGTGACTTTGGCCCAGACCTGCAGGGCTTTCTCCATGGA
Organism: Sinocyclocheilus grahami; assembly: GCF_001515645.1. Classification (NCBI taxonomy): domain Eukaryota; kingdom Metazoa; phylum Chordata; class Actinopteri; order Cypriniformes; family Cyprinidae; genus Sinocyclocheilus; species Sinocyclocheilus grahami. The sequence goes on along the minus strand of NW_015505232.1, from coordinate 1,175,092 downwards.
TGTATCCACTTCAGCTACTGACATGTCAGGGGTGTAGTTCACGATTCTGTAAAAGCACCATAGTCTCTATTTGCTTCTTTCTTTTGTATGTCATACCAAGTGAACTGTTATTATACACACCTGTAGGTGAGCTTGTTGGTCTGCCATTTGGGTTTGCCTTTAAATGTGGAGTACGCAGCAACATCTGGAACTCCACAGCGGGGCTTCTTCATCATCTCCATTGTTTCTTTGTCCAGCTTTCCAGTGACCTTAAAACCGAAAAACTTCTGCATCTCTTTCAGCTTCTCAGTCATTTGACTGGCCTCTCTTCGGACAGCAGTTGTTTCATCTGTTAGATCTGTTAGATTGTAAAAGCTCTTCAGGTAATGCTATAGGATTAAAAAAAACATGGAATTATTAGAGAATATTAGAGAGAAATTATGAGCAAAGACAAACAAAACACACAAACAAGTATTATATTAAAACAAAAAAACATACCTCTGCAGTGGCTTCATCTTTGTCAGATGGCTGTGAAATCGGTCCAGCGCGAATAACAAGCACCAGGCTTGCAAGAAAACACAACTGACGGTGAATCCTCATGTTGTGAGCTGCTTCTTACGCTCTTGCGCTTCTGACTGGCAAAGGTTCGATTGAGGCTTATATACTCTTAGAACTGTGAGGGTTTGAGCAACAAGATGAAGTCATCAGCCGCAAGTTTCTGTGAGTAAACCATTAAACTGACAGACAAGACAGTAATTACAGGATTACCAGCTTCCTTTAACACAAACCATTTCTTCTTGCCAAGATATTTCTGTGATTTCTGTTCCACGCACTTTTATTTAACAGCAATATTTCTCAATATTTATATTTATACACACCACAAAGGGCAAAAAAAGTGTCAGCTGTTGTTTTCAGAACTTTCCTAATACAGTGATGATTATTACAAGCATTTTGTGGTCTTATTTTGGTGGCTGTGTGTTTTTACCTAAATTTGTCATATAAAATAACTACTAAATGAAATTTAAATAATTGTGATAGTTCATGCAGGGATTTTGGGAATGGCCATTCATACATTTATATCACAAAAACGTATTTAAATGTATATATATATATA
>NW_015505232.1:1142754-1173136 GCF_001515645.1 Sinocyclocheilus grahami | reverse complement strand
ATATATATATATATATATATATATATATATATATATATATAAACGTTTTCGCAATATTTGAAAGTATTACAAATTACCAATTAACAGGTTTTTAATAATAAATATTTTTGTACTGCCCTATATATATATTTGCTATATATGTATATATATATATATATTTGCTATATGTATATATATATATAAACGAAAATTGAGCTACTATTACATTTTTATTAATGTTTTTTGTTTTCTTTATTAGTAATTAACTTGTGTTTTTGCCATTTTTTTTTATTTAAATATGTCTATAGTTTTTATTATATAAACATTTTTGCAATATTTGAAAGTATTACAAATGACCAATTAACAGGTTTTTTATAATAAATATTTTTGTACTGCCCTTTTAAATTTTTAACATAATTATGGGTGAGACTGAATCACAAAACCTCAAGTGCAGAAGTGAAGCCTGACGCAGTTATTTTTTACTCTGATTGCACTAAAATAATGCAACCATTGTTCCCTTATCAGAATGAGAACAGCAAGAAATCAATAGACATACATGGACATGTCAGACATGGTCTCAGAGGAAGTTCCTGATTCACCGTCATCTCTGGTTGTGATTCACTGGCATGGCGTCAGTCACCCAACAAAGCCGGGGCGTCCACTGTGTTCATGTGTGTGCGTGCAGGTATACAGAAGGAGCTTATGGGGATTAAAAAATGCTGAAACACATCCAAACAAACCTTAAACACCTCCTCTTATATCCTCAAGAGGAAAGTGGTGTATGCATTCTCTTATAAAATGGCAAAAGTTGTATTTTTAAGGTTAGAGTTTTGTAAAAAAAAAAAAATGTGTTCAATTCCAAAACATGCCAAAGGGAAATCCCTAGTTTATGAAATGAGGCTCTACATGTACAGTTTATGTAGTGTAGGATTTTGTTTTCTTCTTCAGTTTTCAATTGTCCATTATTATTTTCATAGGAATTTTGTCCATATATCTGAGCGGGCCCATACGTGACAGAAATAATATTCTTGTTTTTATTTTACAAACACATTGTGGTAACAAGACAACGGCAACAGGTGCTGTCATTTGCTGATCTGACATTTTATAAAAGGCTTATTTATTGTTGCGTGTTTAGATTATTTGATCTTTCCGAGTCTTGAGTCTGAAAGTCTCTGAGTCTTGAGTATTTCCCAACCAAGCACAATTCGTGCTTTAAAAATGAACATGATTGCTTTTGAATTCAATTAAGCTCTTTAATGATTTTGGAAACAATCAATACATTAAATGATTCTGTAAATATGCATTATTTTCAAATCATAACAGCAATAAATTAGAAGTCCAGTGACAATTTGAACAATTAATGAATAATTGATTGAATTAGTTTTAAATGTTTATAGGCACATGTATTAAAGTAAGTGCTGTAGTTTTGAAACATCCCATTAAGCTGCATCTCCATCCAGGTTTCAGGGAAGCTGACTAACAGGGCTGGAAGTAATCACTCTTTAGCAAACGAAGGAGCTTTCTGTCGCTGGAGCTGAACTCAAACAAATTTCTCCCACTGAAGAGATAAATGTTATCTGGAAGAAAAGAAGTCCATTTGTACATTAATGCTAGAATAATTTCTTTGTATTGTTGCAGATCTGTACAAAAGGAAGTTAGAAACACCTACTGTTGGACATGTGGGCTGCTGTAACCTGTCCAGTCAACCCTAGAAATACATTTTCCACTCGTTTGGGATAACCTTCATCCATCCGATTCTCCCTCTCATCATAGCTATACCAAAAAAAAAAAAAAAAAAAGGAAATGTTAAATTCAAATGTATTTTCAGAGTCAATTTTAAGGGCTTTTCTTTATGATGCAGCACTTGACCCACCGATAGTAATATTTGTCAAAGAAGAGCAGTGTTTTCCCTGTGTTCTTGTTGTGGACAGCAGCATCAACTTTTGTCACAGATTCTGGCAGACCAAAGCTGCTGAGAGGCTTAGGATAGCCAGGCTCAAGATTTTGGCCATTGAAAGCCCAGACTTGTTTACCTATAAATAAATACAGGCCATGATAAGAGTTTTTCTGAGTACGGAGATACAGATTGTAAGTGTGATTGTGGTTTCAGCATGCCCAGATTGTTTGAGAAGATACCTTTGAAAAAAAAAACTTTATCTTGCACTAGATCCTCATAAGCGGCATCTATATCATCAGGAGCGTTGGGCCAGAAACTCTTGATCGGGTGTTGCGCTCCACTTCTGCCTGAAGAGCTACGCCAGAAAGAGCTGCAGAGAGAGACATTCGATTTAAAGGTGCTGTATGTACGTTTTTGGCTCTTCTTAAGCCAAAAAATAACATGATAAGTTTGTAGATATTTAGGAAACATGTTACGTTTACATAGCTGTTTCTCTGAAAAATAATGCTATAGCCACAGCCAGTAATTCTACTCTGAAATGTGCATTTCGGGCAGATTCCAAATAGGTATAACTGCAGACCAAAGATCTCCAAAATGGGGCGTGAACTCCAAAAGTGGGCAGAACCTCCAAAATGGGGCGGGATCTCCTCGCGCAAAGACTTTCACCATTGGCTCTGGCTTCAGCCAATTGTTATTGACTTACATTTTAAAATAAAACTTTATAAATCAAACATTGTTTCTAGTTCATCTAAAATAAAATGTGCTATATAAATAAATATTCTTCGTGAGAGCAGAGCCCAAAGCTCGTGGCCAGTGGTGTTTGGACTGGAGTTTGAACCTCTGCTTCATGATATAAACGGGAATCACCCACAAGCCGTCCCAGCACAGGGGAAAGATTTTACTCTATCGCTTTGTTCCAAGCATCGGGGCGTCCCGGGGCACGAAATTCACAGGGTAGGAGGGGGTAGTGACGCTGGGTGTAACTAAAAAGGTGCCATTGTCCGGTGAGGTCCGGTTGGGGAGTTACGGAACAATCTCATATCGCATAATCTTATTAACTGTTTATCTCCTGAACTGCATCTTTCTTTACCACGCTATTTAGTGCCATTCTCGCCGTGCAGTCAATTTCACTGGTTAAGGTTAGGGTCAGGTTTAGGGGTTTAGGGGTTAGCATTGTTTGTAGCATAGTGTAGGAAATCAACACTTTAATTGACAACCAATAACATCTTTAGAATCAGCTGTGGGGCGGAGTTTGCACTGAAGTGGATTTGAGGAAAAAGTGCGAATGCGTGTCATGTGCCTGTCTGTCAATGGGAGGAAACCACACCCTATTTTGGAGCTCCCACCCCGTTTTGGAGTTCCCGCCCCCATTTGGAGATCTCCGGGCTGCAGTTATACCCTTCTTGGAGAAACGGCTCTCTCCAATATTTTGAATTTGGACTGCAGTACCCATTTCAACCGCTAGCTGTCATAGTGCATCTTTAAATATTTTATGTTTATACGGTATAAAAATTAACACACAAGATTGGTATCTGTTTCTATGTACTACCTGTCCTTGAAGAACACTGTTTCTCCCTTAAATGTCGTCACTGCATCCCAGACCAGGTTTTGACAATCTGGTTGTGGTTTTGTTACTGGTTTTGGTTTTAGTGGACCTGAAGGGATTACCACATAGTAAACAAATAACTTAATATTTTTGACTCAGAAATTATAGATATTCTCTTGGTGATCATATTACCATAGAGTGACTGAATCCCTTCAATGTCATCAGAGGACAGAGGAGAACGATCCGGATCAGTGAAGGTGTATGTAGGAAACATCAGAGCGCCAGGAACATTAGAATGAGAAAGACCCAAAGAGTGACCAAACTCATGGGCGGCCACCAAGAACAGGACATGACCTGTGGAGAAATTAAGCAGAATAGTTTGGGTACAAAGTAAAAAGGTTAATTGCCAAAAGGTTACATTTTTACTTGAAATCGAAGTGGTGTTAAAGCTGAGGCTTTGAAAAATATTTTAGCAAAAAAAAAAAAGGAAAGAAAAAACTCACCTCTTGATGAGTGGAATGTGAAAGACTCATCATCATCGAAGTGTGCATCTCCACCGATTCCAGAACCAGGAGCAAAAGCATGAGCCAAAGTGCCTTGTGGTCCATCAAACAACAGGCCATCACCATGATCTGTAAGAAAGAGTTTATTTGTCTTCGCTCTTAAATTACATACATACATACACACATGTGTGGCACGTGTGTGTGTGTGTGTGTGTGTGTGTATACATATACATATACATATGAATGAACGAAACATAGAGAATCTGTATTTTAAAAATTCTGAATCGTTGTGCATCGAATTGAATTGAACTACTCTGAATTTGAAATATTTGAAAAAATGCTTTGAATTTGAAAAAAATGTAAACTGATTTAAACGGATTACTTGATTTTAATCGGAACTTGCTTTTAACAGTATAATCAAACACAGCTGGACTCAAATTAAGGTGTAGAACCATCTCAAGGATGCTCAGAAGAAATGGACAGCACCTGAGTTAAATATTTGAGTGTCACAGCAAAGGGTCTGAATACTTAGGACCATGTGATATTTCAGTTTTTCTTTTTTAATAAATCTGCAAAAATGTCAACAATTCTGTGTTTTTCTGTCAATATGGGGTGCTGTGTGTACATTAATGAGGGAAAAAAATTAACTTAAATGATTTTAGCAAATGGCTGCAATATAACAAAGAGTGAAAAATTTAAGGGGGTCTGAATACTTTCCGTACCCACTGTATATCACCAAAATACCAAGTTTAAATTTAGTTCAAAAGAATTCATCAAAATAAAAAAACACATGGTTGTTAAACAAAATATGAATATAGATAAACTGATAGATGAAACTTACCTCTTGTACCAAAGGAGATCATGATGTCAGCTGTGCCCCTGTTGATACGGGTGAATTTCAGAGGAGTGACTTTGGCCCAGACCTGCAGGGCTTTCTCCATGGATGTATCCACTTCAGCTTTTGACAGGTCAGGGGTGTAGTTCACGATTCTGTGGAAAAGGATCATTCTCTGTCTCTGCTTCTTTCACTTTGCCTTTTTCCAGTGATGCAAAGAGAGCTGTTATTACACACCTGTAGGTGAGCTCGTTTGTCTGCCATTTGGGTTTGTCTCCAAATGTGGAGTACGCAGCAACATCTGGAACTCCACAGCGGGGCTTCTTCATCACCGCCACTGTTTCTTTGTTCAGCTTTCCAGTCACCCTAAGCCCGAAAAACTTCTGCATCTCTTTCAGCTTCTTGGGCAGTTGATCATTGTTTGCTTCTGGGCGAAAAACGGCAGCGTATGTTGAGTCTTCCAGATTGTAGAAGTTTCTCAGGTAAACCTAAAATGCAAATAAACAAAGAATTATTGGACAAACTATGGGCAATTGCAAAACATGCAAATACAAGTATTACATGAAAAACAACATACCTCTGCAATGTCTATATCTTTGTCAGATGGCTGTGAAATCGGTCCAGCGTGAATAACAAGCAGTAGGCTTGCAAGAAAACACAATTGATGGTGAATCCCCATGTTGTGAGCTGCTTCTTCTGCTTGTGTGCTTCTCTTTTATTTGATTAGTGTCTGATCACGACTTTACTTATATACTCTTAAAACTGTGAGGTGTTGAGCAACAGGTGAAATTAAACCATCAAACTGACAGACAAGATAGTAATTAAAGGATTTTTAGCTTTCTTGCCACAGCCTCTTCCTCCTCGCCCAGATACTTGTATTATTTCTCTTTCCTCATACCTTTATTTAACGGCAACATTTTTAAGCGCTTCGATGTTTTATAAACACAAACGAGCAAATTTTTGTTTATGCTTTTAAATGTTATGATAAAATCAACAGTGATAACATTACAAGCACTGCAGGGGTGTATAAAATACTTAAGAAATTTTACTTGATTACTGTACTTAAGTATTATTTGGGGGGATTTGTACTTAAGTACTATTTATATTGACTTCTTGCACTTTTACTTGATTTTTTCTGAAGAAAAAAACAGTACTTTTTACTCCTTACAGGTTTATGTCAACTTGTAAAGTACTTATTACATTTTTGCATTTTATATTTTTCTGCACATGCATTTCAGCTTCAGTTATACTTAGTCAACTTTCATCAGGGAACTTTCTGGCTTCAAATGTAGCCATCAAATCTGAGGAGGAATACCGAGACAGAAAAGTAGATTTTTTTTTACCCCCAAAAAGTTTCTTTATTATATGTGAATGAACATTATATGTTAAATTAATCATAAATCATGTTTAATGATGCTTTTAGCAGGGAGTGGATAAATGGCATTATAATGATATATTGATATTACATGTTTTGCTAATTAATTAATATCATTAATCATAAATAATTACATAACAAAATATGCTGAGAAAAAAATCTCTAAATGCCCCAAAAACAATTAAAAGCTTAATTATTGTTACAGACAGGGGCGCTGAATAGACAATACAAAATCTGGCTTTTTCAACAAGCCGGTATTGTGTTTTAATTCTATGACAATTCTACTTACGTAATTTATTTATGTATACTTTTACTTATAAAAGCATTGTTTTAACAATGTTTTACCTTAAATGTAAACATATTGCCTTGTTAAAATAATACACAGTTGCAGCATATATAAGGTAGTTAATTCATGCTTTTATCTTCTAGTTAAAATTTTATTAAATTTAAACTTAAAAAATCAACACTTAAAAGACCTTCTCTCATATCCATCCACTTCTAAAATGGTAAATCTTGCATTTGTTTATAGGATTAGGATTAGAGTTTGGTTGTACTAATTGCTATTTGCTTCGGTTCAGAACAAAATAAATCTAAGGGAAAGCCCCAATTTAGGAAACAAAGTTGTGCATGTTTGTGCAAAGAGCATGAGGTGAGCTTATAGGGCATTATGTAAGATCTGCAGGTAATGCCTGCTGTTGTCACTCTTTATTGAATGAGTAATGATTTATAATGGATAAACTAATAACTGAGACTTTCAAGCTTTAAAAATTGAATAATAAAACTGTTTCAAGTAACTTCTGGAGGCACGTTTCTGTAGTTCTGCACATGGTGGACGTCCCACTTGATGCTGACATAAGTTCCTCACACAGAACTTAACATACAGCTTCAGAAGAGCTGAAAAGGGACCATTGTTAAACATCTTGAACGATAGCGTTGGTTAAACTGTCATCACTCTTAATATGTTTTAATGTCTTTTCCCATACTTGGTGATTGAAGGTAATGGTAAAACAACTATTATATTATACTACATAAAATTACTGCCTCCTGTATTTTCTCTTTTTTTATGTGCCTTTGATTCTTTCATTTGTAGTTATTTTGTCATATTGCAATTTCATATTGATTTATTCAGTTTAAAAACAAAATTTAAAAAAGGGGGAAAGGTAGCCTAACTGTTTCTTGCCTTAAATATGTGGGTATTTAAGACAAGATTATATATACTAAAAATACATATATTAAAAACTTTCACCAAAAAATTTATATTATTAAGATTTTTAGTTGTAGTTGTCACTACCTGCTTGTATACCACATGCACAACGAGGAAGATGACGGTTCAAACTGTCTTTAATAAATCCATAAGTAAATTCATACACTAGCAAACAAAGACGCACACCCATGCACTGAAGATACCGGAACAAAGTCAAATTAAGTTCAAGGACTTACTGGAACAAACAAAGGGAACTAATTAGGACACTGCTGAATAGAATGACTCATAAAATCTGAAACCAAAGTAACAAATAATGAAACTGACAGGCAGGGAGAAAGCAAACACAGGAAAAAACAACTCGAACTGAACATTTTATAAAAAATATTTTAAATAGGTGTCAGATATTTAATAATAGTATAATACAGTAAAATATTATACTGTAAAAATACTAACCTATTAAAAACCTTTACCAAAAATTTTACATTATTTCTTAGATATAATATTAACTTTTGTATATTATATATACATTTCAAAACATATCTATCTATATGGCAAGAAATCTTGTTTTTGTATACATTTCCAGTTTAAAAAGCTTAAAATGAAAATTAAAAACAGATGTTTTGCCATATTAGTTTAAAAACTGACCTTGTATAAAATATTTACATATTTTATGGAAGGTATTATCTTTATTAATTCCAAAAGTTTGCTATCTTACTAAAATTAAAGAGAAACTGAAAAAAGCTCTAACTGCGTTTTCACATAATATGAAAACGGTTGTGAGCAGTTTTACAAAAATTTTACAAAAACTCTTGCATAGTAACTTCAATAACCATGGTATTTGTGACAAGACCATAAGCACACAATGTGCATGTCACAGTGTCTGGTTGTGGTGCCCTGGACTGGCCACTTGAGAGCGCTCTTCCTGTTTCTTTGTTACATGTTTTGAACTCCGTTTCCCATAGTCCTTTGCCTTGTCGTTCTGTTCTGATGATGATCACCTGTTAGTAATTTACTCATCATCCCATCACTATTTATACCATGCTCACTCTGTTTGTCTTTGATGCAGTATTGTTCGAGGTTACATTGTGTTTTCTGTTCCCTGTGTTTTGGATTACCTTTTGTCTAGTTTTTGTTCTGTTCTGATTATTTGTTACTTTAATAAACCACTGCATTTGGATCTACCTTGTTTTCTCCTGGCGTTCTGTGACAGTGCAGCTGCTCATTATGGTTAGACCAGTGTAACTATGTTTTATATCAAATAAAGTGAAATTTGTGTTCTGACACGAGAACATTTAGACATCTCTTTTACCTTATTTAGGATGGCCAATTGTTCATAGTTACAAAAAAAAATGACGGAGTAAACTTTGTATTTAGTACAACATATCAAAATTCCCCAACGTCTTCATAACGTGACGTGTGTTCAGGTTTCAGGCAAATGTTTTTGCCTGAAGTTTTATTACACATTTTTAAAAGCAGAAGGTTTTGTGTGAGGGTCTTCATTGCTATGTACTTTTTCTGCATTGTGTAGATTTTGCATGTCCCATTTATTTCCTATGGCGGCCAATTTTGACTGTGAACGGGACAATCATGACTATTTAAGACCATTTAGTCTTTTCTAATGCTCATGTTTTTTGTGTTCATATAGTAAGTGCACTATGCAAGGCATTGTCAGGCTTGTGTTGTGTTTTGTTCCCTACGTGCTCCCTGTGTCCCAGTGTTTATGCCCATATTTGGCTAGTTTCCTGTTCCTGTCCTGATTATGTTGATTTAATTCCTGGTGTTCCCTGTTTATTTCCATTGATCCCAGAGGGGTATTTCACAAAAGCAGGATAAGGGATTAAGCTGGGATTTTCCAGTTATCCTGGTTGAATTTAGCCCTGACTCAGTTGCATAAAAGCAGGCTAAATTAAGCTAAATTATGTTACTATGGAGATTTATTCTTTGCAGCTAGCCTGCTCTGGAGAACCAGACTAAGATTAATCCTAGTGATTTATCTGTTAGTGCCGCTGTCAGTCCTACTAGAGATTAATGTGTTTTACAGTCACTCCATGGTCTTCTGTAAATATGTTGCATCATTTTAATTATCCTGCATTAAAATACTAGATATACTGTCATTCATCCAAGTATGCCTATTTTAGTGTTATTATGAAGACTGTTCTTATTGCTGTCAGAGTTTGATGAATACATATATTATTGCAGTTGTTGAGATTATAAGAAATGGCTGATGAAGTTGCAAAGGTGGTTTCATTTAAGTCCATGACGAGGTCAATTTGTAGTATATATAGGCTTAAGTCCGATTAAGGTGTTTCCTCTTAACGATGGCGTGCCCTTTGTTGGATGATGTACTAGACGAGGAAGTGTTAATACTCAGACGAGCATTCAGGCATGAAAGAGTCTTCCGGGACAGGTCAGACCCGTTGGCCTTTGCAGACGAAAATATCTGTGTAGACTGCTGGGTCCGAAGATACAACACAGAACAGTGCGGAGCCACGCTCTCACTGTCTCACAGGTGGTCTGTGTAACGCTGCGATTCTTAGCAAGTGGCATGTTCCTTTATTCTGTTGGAGATGCTGAAAACCTCAATAAAGGCACTATTTGCCGCACGATAAGAAATGTTAGTCTAGCACTGAAATCACTTGCGCACATATTCATCACCTTCCCTGGCCACAGAAGATTCCACCACATCAAGGAGGAGTTCTACAAGATTGCAGGTAACACTAATTACAGATTACAACAAAAAAGTGTTACATTAGCACAGTCACAGTAGGAAGCAAATTTTTTATAGCTTTCCCTAATGTCATTGGTGCAGTGGATTGCACCCATATCCGTATCAAACACCCCTCAGGGGCACATGAGGGAGATTGTTAACAGGAAATCTTTCCACAGTATCAACGTTCAGGTAAGAATGATTTATGGTTACTGTCAGCTACATAAATTATTTCTGTGCATTAAATGACCTTAATAGGTTATATGTTATTGTTACAGATGATCTGTGATGCTGACAGCCTTATCACAAATTTAGAGGCAAAGTGGCCTGGCTCGGTCCATGACTCCAGAGTCTTTCGGGCCAGTAGAATTTACCAGAGACTCTCACTAGGTAAGCCACCCCAATTTTTTTAAGCACCTTGGACATCATGTGTGTGTCAGAAGTTTTACTCTGCTAGTTGTAAGAATTATATTTTATATGCTCAGGTGAGTTCTCTGGTGTGCTGCTAGGAGACAAAGGCTATGCCTGTGAGACGTTCCTGTTGACCCCCAAACTCCAGCATAGCAGGCTTACAACCATGCCCATGCCAGAACGAGGGCTCGAATCGAAATGACCTTCGGCCTCCTGAAATAACGATTTCAGTGCCTGTACCACCTGAGGGTCTCCCCAGACAGGGCCTGTGACGTGACTGTTACCTGCACAGTGCTGTACAATATTGCCAGCCTAAGAAACGAAAGGGCTCCCAGACTTGCTTTGGATATTGACTGGGACAATGCTGCCATCTTCCCAGATAACAAATGGTAGACTGGTCAGAGAAAAATATAGCTAATTATTTCAGTTAATTTTGTTTTGATTTCGCCTATCCTTTAATAAAGCATAATGTATGGTCACTCTTTCATGTGTGCATGCATTTTGTTTGGCATTAGTAGCACAGACTGTGTGGTTATCTTCCCAAATTCTAGTTCCAATTCACTGGATCAATAACTATATAGTGTACTGGACATTAATGAAAAAGGTACGTGACCACAATGTTTTTGTATTTTGCTGTCATCACTTGTCAGCTTGGAGCTTTTGAGAGAAAAAATAACGACGATTAATACATTGTGCAGTCAGTGTGAACTGAAATCACTCTCTAGTTTCTGGATTTCCAAGTCCAGTTTCCTCAGTGTCTTGCGTTTAATTTCCATCTCAAGGTCCATGTCCTGCAGCTTTCTCTTGTTCACTTCAATCTTGCCCTCTGCCAGCTCTATCTGTCTCTTAAGATGCATTGTGTAGAGACGTCTGACAGTTTGTGAATTCTGTAAAACACCTATCAATTAGCACAGCGGAATTTGTGCATAATATAGATTTACTTTAGGCAATACTCACTATGTTACTAGGCTGCTTATCAGGCTGCACAAGTGTACAACTGTTAATTTGTGGAAATGACAAATAACTCCTTCAATTGTAATTATGATGGCTTCAGTGGAGCACTGGTTATTTGGACTACTTACGCATTCAATCGGTCGGCTATTGTCTGCCAGGCCTTTCTCTTTGTTTTATTATAGCAGCTGTATTTCCCTTTTTACATATTATATGTTTCACCTCTTCATATGTTTCAGTTAGAAGCTGTTGCTCAGCTGGCGAGAAGTATGCCGCACGGGTTTTATTCATTCTTGCATCATTGATTCTGTGATCGAGCCCGTGGTCTGTTTAAGAATGCCGTGAACGTGCACTTATCCCAACTATATACACCTGGCTTGACATAGCTGTACGTTCTCATCCTGGCTCAGCAAACGTGCAACAGACTAAGCCAGGATGCGCTGATTAAACTAGGTCAAGCCGCGTCTTTTCTGTTATCCTGGCTTTCTTAATTCTACTTTTGAGCAACGCCTCTCAGGTGTGTCTCGTCATCCCCTCGTCTTGTCATGTGTTTAAATAGGGTTCCCTGTTTTTACTTCAGCGTCCGGTATTATTTATGTCTACATGTGCTATGTGTTTTCCTTGTTATAATTAAAATTCTCTGGATTGATGTACTCCTCGTCTCCCTCCGTTCCTTGCTCCGCACTCCACTCAGTAGTGCAACCGTGACAGGGATAGTGTAGTGTTTTATATGCTACACTTTATATGCAACTCAAAACTTATTTAAAACATTTTCAACCCATTCAACAACAAGTGTGATGCCCACAGTGTGTAGATTTGCAGACACATGCCTCCAGTAATAATTACCTTAAGCTGGTTTCTGAAACACCCAATGGTGCAACGTGGACACATCGTCAGTGATGAACCCAGTGTTGTAGGGTGTTTTGGGTCTTAGCTCTGTGATTTCATTCCTGTACTGTGTCCCACTTTATATTAGGTGGCCTTAACTACTATGTACTTACATTTAAATTAATAATTTGATACAATGCACTTATTGTGTACATACATGGTTTTACATTGGACTTCTATTTTTAAAAAATACCTGCATGTAATTACATCTGTAATTAATTTCTGTAATTACATTTAGTATTACACTGTTGACCCATCCCTTACACCATAACCCACCCTTAAACCTACCCATACCACCAAACCCTGTCCCTAACCTTACCCATATCCCACCTCAATAGCAGCAACAGTGTTTTGCAATACAATATGAACACAATAAGTACATTTTTTGATGTAAATACATAGTAGTTAAGGCCACTTAACCATGTACTGTATCCCTGTAATTTCTAATTGGTTAACCAACGCTGTGTCTCAGTCTCCCCTATTTAACACTTCCACATTTGGTGTCAAGTTGGTTAATAAACAGGCAAAAATCGGATTTTTCATCAAATCTTTATTTTGAAATTGCATCAATCAAGACATGTTTTATTTTGTCATTTTGTTGCACATAATACATTAAAAAGGATACTAAACTACCTACTTTTCTGTAAAATAAGTTACTTAATAATTTACTTTAAAATACTGACGGTTCAGATTCTCCTTCATGCAGGCAGTATATTGCTGAGTTTTAAAGAAAAACTCAACTTTAACTGACTAACAGGGCAGGAAATAATTGTTGTTGAGAACACGGAGCAGCTTGTTGTTGTAGGCGCTAAACTCAAACATCTTTGATCCACTGAAGAGATAGTTGAAACCTAAAAATGATCACGAAAGACCATGTTAGATGGGATTTTACTTCCGATTTTCTTGTTTGTAAGTCTCTTGGAACAAAAGCGTCTGCTAAATGAATGAAAGTAAATGTTGTGTGTTACATTTCGCGAAACCCACCTTTATACTGGAAGGCTGCGGTCACCTTCCCTGTCATTCCAGGGAAAACGTCTTCCATCGCTTTAGGATAACCTTTCTCGACTCTGCGTTGTTCCTCATTATAACTGTCCAAAATAAATTCATGTTAATTGAAGGTTCTTGAAAAAGATGACCAACTCAATCAGACTAAGTGATTTACTGACCTATAAATCTGGTTGTTAACAAAAAACAGGATTTTGTAGCTGGTCTCATCGTAGAGGACTGCGTCGACTTTCTGCACTTTTCTTGGCAAATGGAACATGCTAAGACTCTTGGGATATCCCTGTGCAATATCATAGCCATAGAGAGCCCACACCTTCTCACCTGAGGTGTGACAACATTTTCAAATTATATTTCATGCCTCATATGTCATAGTTATCTTCACTCTTAAAATTAAGCATTCTTTATTGGCATCTATGGTTCCATGAATAACCTTTAACATCCATGCACTCTTGAAGTTTTCCCAAAAGAGCCTGTTAGTGAACAGTTCTTAAAAGAACCATTTTCCTTGGTGTGAAAAACACTAAATAACCCTTTTCCCCTATGAAGAACCATTTTCATTGGAAAACTCCTATAAATGTTAAAGGTTCTCACTGAAAGGTTCTTTGAGGAACCTAAAATGGTTCTTCTATGGCATCCCTACAAAACCCCCTTTTGGAACCTTATTTTTAAGAGTTCTGTCATTTCTATTCATATGGTTTTTACCTTTGATAATGAAGACTTTGTCCTCCAATGGACTCTCGAATGCTGCATCGATATGATCTGGAATCTCAGGCCAGAAGCTTGTGATGAGATGTTGCTCAACGGTTGCACTCAGAGGATAACTGCGCCAGAAGAAGCTGCAAATAAAGCCAGATACCGACGGGTCAGATATGACACGTCTCAGCTCACGAGGACATGTTGCAAGCATTTCTGTCTCTTTACCTGCCCTTGAAGAACATGATCTCTCCGCGGAGCATGGTGACAGCATCCAGGACTAGTTTGGGATCGCATTTGTTTGGGGTAACTGGTGGTGTGGGTTTTGGACCTGTTATATCAGGGTTTGGGCCTGTTTGATAAAAAAGCCAAGTTATTAGAAACACCACTTTCAGCGTCTTTTCAAACCATCACTAATGTATCCGATTTGTAGCATATTTACCATAAAGAGACTGGATTCCATCGACATCATCTTTAGGGAGGACAAAGGTATCGATGTCTCTGTAAACGTAGGTGGGATACATCAGTGCACCCGGATCCTGGGAATGTTCAAGCCCTAGAGAGTGTCCGAACTCATGGGCAGCCACCAGGAACAAATTGTAACCTGAGGAATAAGTGGGAATGTAAATACAGCTGGGTTTTTCTTTTGTGCATTGGTACAAGCTGGAGACGTTTCAAAAGTAATATGCCCTCACCTTGAGGAGATCTGTAGAAGAACTTCTCGTCATCGTCAAAATGGGCATCACCACCGATGCCTTCAAATGGAGGGAAAGCGTGAGCCAGAAAACCATTTGGCCCGTCAAAGGGGTATCCATCCCGATGATCTGGAAAGAAGAAGAGATTTGTTTTTTAAAGTACACTTAAACTCACTCTCTCTATATATATATGTTGAAAAGCATTCAACAAATTCAAACATGCACAAATAAAATATAGGAACATTTGTTGACAATAACCACCTAATTGAGCTTGGCAAGTTCATATGTATTATTATATATAGGCCCTAATTAATATATATTATATAGTTATTAAATATATTTATAATTAATATGCATTTTAATACACTTTTTTTATATATATATTTATATATACAAATATATTGCAAGGGAATCTAATTCAAATTATTTCCCTTTTATCTCTACTAATATTTTATATCTCTACTATATTGTACTAACACACATGACAAATGAAAACAATACAAACTATTTTTCATAATAGGCACATTTCCTTATGTTTCAATATTAAAAATATATGAAATATATTTTTTTAAAATCTATCAGTATTGTAAAAATCCTATTTCTCATTATTTTTCTATAAATTTCCATTTAAAGCATACTACTAATATTTTATATCTCTACTATATTGTACTAACACACATGAAAAATGAAAACAATACAAACTATTTTTCATAATAGGCACATTTCCTTATGTTTCAATATTAAAAATATATGAAATATATTTTTTTAAAATCTATCAGTATTGTAAAAATCCTATTTCTCATTATTTTTCTATAAATTTCCATTTAAAGCATAAAAAACAATAAATAATCAAATAAACTTTCTATGGCAGAGATTAAAACTTGATTTCATAGTTTGTCTTTATGCACTGGTAGACTTTGTACACAAAAGAATCTGCCAGTGCAGAAAGACAAAACACACTTGCACTAAAAAAAAATTCTGAGCACAAGTCTTAATTTCTTATGTGTTGTAAAACATTAAATGTAACATGCTTTAAGGATTTTTAGATATTTTAACTGGAAAACAAGATTTTTAAAAATCATTAAAAACAGGACGTTTTGCAGTGTTAGTGGTTAGTTTAAAAAACTGACCTCCAACAGCAAAGGAGATCATGATGTCAGCTGTGCCGCTGTAGATACGGGTGAATCTCAGAGGAGTGACATCTGCCCACACTTGCAGGGCCCTTTTGATGGAATCATCCACCTCTGCTACAGACATGTCAGGGGTGTAGTTCTCAATCCTGGCAAAAAAAGACAGCAAAATAAATGTTACAAGTCCTTTTTATTCAGTTTTGTCTTAAACAGTTTAGTCTGTTAGCAGGTCTCACCTGTAGGTCAGATCGTGTTTTTTCCACTTGTAGTCCCCTTGAAAAGTGGAGTACGCCGCAACGTCTGGAACCCCGCAGCGTGGCTTCTTCATCACATCCAGCGTCTCCTCATCCAGCCTCCCTGTTACCTTGAGTCTAAAGAACTGCTGCATCTCTTTCAACCTCAGACTCATGGCACTGGAGCGTTTTTCAGCGTCAGAAGTGGTCTGCTTTGGCAGGCCATATAACTGATTCAGGTAATTCTGAAAAAAGAAGATCAAAGTTAGTTTACATTCTGTATCTAACAGCATTGTCAAAGTAGTTCAAAGCGTGCAAATTACCACCGCAATGTTCTCTCTGTCTTTATCAGCACGTGGCGCTATTGGGCTGGTGTAACCAGAAACCACCAAAGCGATAAGAACGCACAGCTTGTAGTAGCTCTTCATGTTGCTTCTCTTTCAAGAAACTGATGCAGTCTGTGTTTCGCACCTCTCTTATATACACCAAAGACGGACAGATTGTGCAACACGAGACTGAGTCACATATTGCACCTTTCGCACACAGGAAACAAAATAAGGGAATGGCATGCCACCAAATACATATATATATATATTTAGAAATAAATAGATTCTACTGAGCACTGCATAGTCTAGTTGTAATTAAATCTCCTTGTGTCATTTATATAAAAACATTTATTTTAAAATATTTAAGAGTGGTCAACTCTCAACCAACCCAGGATAATATTAATACAGTATACTGTATAATATGTGAGAAGATAATAAGTTTTATATTTGTATGTCTATATATATTCACACACACACGTTTAACACTGTGTCACAGGATACTAATTGATCAAGTTTTGCATGCAAAATTTTTGTCCAATCTCGCTTGATACATGACACTTCAGATGCTCAGCAGTCTGTGATAATCATTGTCTGATTGTCCTTATATATATATATATATATATATATGTGTGTGTGTGTGTGTGTGTGTATATAATTTTTAATTCTGTTGTTTATTAAATGTTATATGTATCAGTCCAAAGACCCCCTTGCAGTACTTTAATGAATCCTGGATTTACATTATTTACACAAAGTATTATCATTAATATTATCATTTAATTATCATGAAGATGCATGACAATGGTCGTGAGGAATCTTACATAAACTTACTTTAACTCTTGCATAGTAACTCTTGCAATAGCCGTATTATTTGTGGTAAGACCATAATCAGACAATGTGCATGTCATTTCTAGTACATCCACATTTACTCCATTATTGTATGTGTGTTTGCTACAAAATCCCACTATGTTTCACGTATCATCTTGAGTAGGGGAAGCCCAATGCATTTAAAACATCCTCTTTGTTCTTTAGTGTTGTAATAAGATGCATGACATGCAGATGGGTTATGACAGCTCTGCCTTAGTCATCAGTGAAATGGACCAGAATAGACTGGTTTGAAACTGTTTCTTGACAGAGTTTTTCAACACTGAATGGCTTCTGAGCTTATTATTAAAGACTATTATTAGTGATCTGAGTAGCTGCTTTAATTACGAAGAAATCCAATAGTCCATTAGAACCAAAAATGTCCTAAACAGACTAAAATGTAGTTTACTTTAGTTTTAATACATGATGAATCTGCAAAAAGGGCACAATGATAAACTGCAAAAGCTTAAAAACATGTTATTTTTGCAGATTCATCATGTACTAAAACTAAGCTAAAATAATTAACTTCTCTATAAACAAAACTGTATCAATTGGCGAAGTTTGAGTCAGATGCTGTATCCCACACAAAAAGGCTATAGACCAAATGTGTACAGTGGGGAAAATATTTATTTGATCCCCTGCTGATTTTGTAAGTTTGCCCACTTGCAAAGAAATGAAGGGTTTGTAATTTTTATGGTAGGTTTATAGGTATGTATAGAGAGAATACCAACCAAAAAATCCAGAAAAAAACACATTATATAAAGGTTAGAAATTGATTTGCATTTCAGTGAGTGAAATAAGTATTTGACCCCCAAGCAAAACATGACTTAGTACTTGGTGCAGAAACCCTTGTTGGCAAGCACAGAGGTAAGACGTTATTTGTAGTTGGTCACCAGGTTTGCACACATCTCAGGAGGGATTTTGATCCACTCCTCTTTACAGATCCTCTCTAAATCATTGAGGTTTCTTGGCTGTCATTTGGCAACTCGAAGTTTCAGCTCCCTCCACAGATTTTCTATAGGATTGAGGTCTGGAGACTGGCTAGGCCGCTCCATGACTTTAATGTGCTTCTTCTTGAGCCACTCCTTTGTTGCCTTAGCGGTATGTTTCGGGTCATTGTCATGCTGGAAGACCCATCCATGACCCATCTTCAGTGTTCTGGCTGAGGGAAGAAGGTTCTCATCCAAGATTTTACAGTACATGGCCCCGTCCATTTGCCCCTCAATGCGGTGAAGTCGTCCTGTACCCTTAGCAGAACAACAGCCCCAATTTTGGTCTCATCTGACCACAGCACTTTCTCCCAAGTCTTCTCTGAATCTTTGGCAAACTTTAAATTGGCCTGTACATGTGCTTTCTTGAGCAGGGGGACCTTGCGGGTGCTGCAGGATTTCAGTCCATTGCGGCGTAGTGTTACCAATGTTTTGCTTGGTGACTGTGGTCCCAGTTGCCTTAAGATCATTAACAAGCTCCTCCCGTGTAGTTCGGGGCTGATCCCTCACCTTTCTCATGATCATCTTTACCCCATGAGGCTAGATCTTGCACGGAGCTCCAGATCGAGGCCGATTGATGGTTGTTTTGTATTTCTTCCATTTCCGAATAATCGCACCAACAGTTGTCTCCTTCTCACCAAGAATTCTTGCTGATGGTCTTGTAGCCCATTCAAGCCTTGTGCAGATCTACAATCTTGTCTCTGACATCCTTTGACAGCTCTTTGGTCTTGCCCATGGTGGTGGGAGAGGTTGGAATGGAAGATACAGATTGTGTGGACAGGTCTTATACACCTAACGAGCTGACATTAGGAGTAACTTCTTAAAGTGACAGGACTAATCTGTGCTCCACATGGGCACATAACCAATCTGTGGGAGCCAGAATTCTTGCTGGTTAGTAGGGGATCAAATACTTATTTCACTCACTGAAATGCAAATCAGTTTCTAACCTTTATATAATGTGTTTTTTCTGGATTCTTTTGGTTGATATTCTGTGTTTATCCGTTAAAATAAACCTACCATAAAAATTACAGACCCTTCATTTCTTTTTAAGTGGGCAAACTTACAAAATCAGCAGGGGATCAAATAAATATTTTCCCCACAGTACATACACTCTTTCATCATCACTCAATGAGATCCCCAGATATGCTACTTAGGCAATTTATTTCAAAACCATTTAATGAGAACTTTACATGAATTAGAATCATGCAACAGGAAACCATCAAGCCAGACAAGGTGGATGCAACAAAATAATTCGCAATTTGGTTCCCATCACCATAGATGGTGTGATACTGATCAACTGCCTGCAATTTCTCGGCACTGAAGCCATGTGTTTGCAGACACTGTCTTCATTACTTGTCTAATTTTGGGGTTGAATTCCAGTTGTTGAGGTCCTGCGAAGAAATAAACACTTCCTAGAAAATGATAAAGAAAATTAATTTAGTCCAAAGTGTGAAAACCATGGCCTCAGTTTGATTTAATTATGCAATGTTTGGTTATGTTTAAATTCTCTTTGTTTCCCCTGCGGAAAAAAGATAGACTCATTATTCACAGTTTTGGGGTCTTTTTTTTTTTTTTTTTAGAAAGTTGTATTTACATGATGTATTTTAAATTAATGGAATGATATAAAAAATATCTTCAAAAACCTATCTATTGTATATTGCATATTTATTTAAAGCATTTTATATAATTTTCCAGTTAAAATATAAAAATCCTTAAAACAAGATCAATTTATTGCACAAGATGTTGAGGGATAGAGAAATAATAGAAAAATAGAGAAATACTGGGAAAAAGATAATATCTATAGTAATAAATAAATTAATGTATAAAGTTTTGCTATCATGCTCTATTATGAACACTGAAATTATAACAAAAATATAGAACATTATTTTCACTATTATTACACTTATCCAAATCCTGTTTTTTAAGTAGTATTTTTCTAGCCTTTTCCAGTTAAAATATCTAAACATATAAATTTATATAAATTTACTGCACAAGATATTAAGGGAAGGGGGGGGGGGGATACAAAAATCTCTTCAAAAAATGTATCTACTCTATAAATAAAAAAAATCTGCTGTCTTATACATGCTTGTGTGGATTGTTTCTACAGGGGATACCAACCATCATGAGCTACTGCAGCATCCACGGGAGAGTCAACTCCTGGCCATTCATGTGCGATAGGTTTAGGGAAACCTTCCATTATCTGCCCTACATCTTCATCAAACCTTCACATGGCAGAAAACACAAGCACTTCCTTCAGAGAAAGATGTAAACACTTGGCAAAATAACTGTTAACAAGATTTTACTCAGTTTCTCATGCCTCCAGCATTCTCCACCAATGAAGAAATCTATGAGACGTGTTTCCCGGAAATACAAAGCTGCATCGATGCTCTTAACAGTGGATGGGAATCCAAATTCCGAGATGTTTCTTGGATATCCATGCTTTACCTGGAGAGAGCTCACCTCCCAGTATTGAGGGCCTGAGTGAGACATACAACACTAAAACTATTCCATTATATTTATGATGACGTTGAGCTATGAAAGCCTCACCTTTGAAAACTAGCATGCTGTTTGTGTTTGTGTTCTCATAGGCAGCATCTATGTGAGCTGGGAGGTCAGGCCACAAACTTGTTATTAGTGTGATTCCTATTTGCTCAAAACTGGGATGTACCCGCCAAATAAACCTGCAACAGGAGTATCAGTCAGACACTGTAGTGCAACTGTAGTAAGTACTAAAGTCAATGAGTCAATGTACACACATGGAGCCAGACTACCTGTCTTTAAAGAAAACAAGCTCCTGCTGCATGCCTGTCACCGCGTCGAATGACAGCATAGGATCACATTTATCTGGTGTTTTCGGAGGAAGTCTGTCCAAATTGATTTTCCTTTTACCTTTGACAGAAAAACAAAAGGTAGACAATGTTGGTTCCCACAGAATGTGTTTTTCCATTCAACTGCGCTACTTTTTTGTTATTTATCTATGTAGCTAGGCGGACATCTTTGGCTGTTGCACTTGCGTGTCGCACACTACAGTGTTCAAAAATGCAAAGAGGCTTTCTGTGTGAATGGCTAAGCTATTCTGTCCAAGGAGCTAGAGATGTTATTGTTTTATTAAACATATGAGGGAATAATCACACGCTCTCCTAAACACTTGTGTTTGTTCAATTTTGAATGAATCTTTTAATGAATGTTGTGTTGAAGCAGCATGTCAGGGAGACGCTGTGTGTTTCTAGGCGAAAGCAAAAGCACTTTATTTGGCCTTCCAGAAGTAGATGCATTTAGGAATCTTTAAGATTACTTACAACAGAACAGCAATGCATTTTATGGACGACCGTTTCGTGAACCTAGGAGAGGAGGTAATTCTGACTTTGCTATGACAATCTGGCGCTTCTGAATCAGCTACTGTTTTGTTATTAGTTTAAGTATTTGCTATTGACTGTTCAAATGCGGAGTTTTGCGCATCATGTGTGTGTGTGAGAGAGAGAGAGAGAGAGCGCCGTCACATCAAAGTGGAGTCAGCTGCCTTAACCGTGGCTTGTGTATTGCAAACACATACCAGCTTCATCACTGTGTCTATCACGCGACTCTGTTCCCCTTTCGGGCTTTGTCTTTACATTTATTTTGAAAGATGAAGCTCGCAATTATGGTAAGGGGTGTTACATTTCCGACGAGTGCTTGCGGGGTTCGGCCAATCACAATGCACTGGGTCAGCTGGCCAATCAGAGCAGACTGCGCTTGTCGGAAGGAGGGACTTTGTAGAAAATTAAGCATTTGAGAGAGGCGCGGCATAGAGGACCTACAATAATGTACAGTATTTGATGTATTCAAATACAGTATTCAATGACTATCACTCCGTAAGTATCAGACTATGCCGCCACCTACTGGCATAACACAGGCGTTTAGAATCACTGAACAAAAGTAAACAAGTCTTTTGAATTAATCCACAGCGCCCGTAGCATGTCCCATTCGTCATTTTAGCTTCAAAAGGGTGCTCGCGAGTGCCCCCTTTGCGGCCGCTATGCACCCTCAATGCGCACTTCTGCCGAGCCCGCACAAGACTTCTACCCAACAGTCAAAGCGGCATTACGTCACGAAAGTGCGGACTGAGAGGAGAAGTGCACATCTCCACCAATGCCCGATCCGGGGAAGAAGGCATGTGCCAGGATACCTCCCTCACCATCAAACGGGGACTCATCTTCATGATCTACCGTAAGTGCCACACATTAGTGCTAACAAGTGATGTATACATACAAACACAAACAATGAATTAGAATTTTTTTCTATATAGTATAAATGTATAGTATTCTTTAAAAAGACAAGCTAATGATATTCGAAATGTTATATAATTTAAATTAATTCATATAAAAAAACACATATGTAATTTATTTATATATTATACACACACACACACAATTTATTATTAATACTGTATTAATGTTTCAGCTACTATTCTTTAAAGGTTTCTTTAAAGGTTTACTATTTTTGTAGTATTAATAGATCTATATTAAATATGCACATGCACATGCACACACACACAAACACACACACACAAATATATACATACACACACACACACAGACACATACATACATATGTGTGTCTTTCTACCCAACAGTCAAAGCGGCATTACGTCACGAAAGTGCGGACTGAGAGGAAGACCGTGAGGGTTTAGGGTGCCATTTGGGACAGGGCCATTGATGTAACTTTGTGAAGTCTGATTCATTCTAGAGAATCGATTCATTCAGACGGTTCAGTTTCATGTCAATTCGAGTCCCTGCGCCACTGTCTTCGACTCAGTTTTTTATTATTTGCATTTAGTATACATTCAATCCTTATTCATTTAAAACGGTTACGTGCAAGAAAAAATATTAAATTTATAGTTGTATCATTAAATAATGCCCTCTAACTCTAGTTAGCTATTTTGTTTAGTGTCGCTAGCTACATTTCAAAACAGTTTACATACGTAGCTTAAAATAACAGTTTCCCAACACTGAAACTAGAGAAACTAGAGATGGTTAGTTAGAATATTCATGGACATACCATACCATAAATTTCCTGTATATCTTTGACATCCTGGAAAGACAGTTGCAAAACATTGTGCATGCCAAAATTATAGGCTGGGAACATGATGGCTCCAGGATCTGATGAATGTGGAAGGCCGAGAGAGTGTCCGAACTCATGCACCGGCACAGCGAGGAGGTTACAGCCTTCAGGAGATGTATAGGTATCATCACTCATCATGTGTTATGTCACTTCAGCACAGAAAACATTTTAAGTATGTATTGATGGAGTAGAAACCCTTCATTCAGGGTCTTTAAGGTATAGCTCACCTGTAATGTAAGTAAATACATTTTCAAATTTTCATTGTGTCAGCCATGTGAATAGGCATTAAACCTTTACTACTATCAGTGAACAAAAACTGTTGCAGCTGTCTTCTTCCTTTTTTACCCTTGGCATTTGTTGTTGTCCAGGCCTCCTCATCATCGAAGTGCACATCTCCACCAATGCCCGATCCGGGGAAGAAGGCATGTGCCAGGATACCTCCCTCACCATCAAACGGGGACCCATCTTCATGATCTACCGTAAGTGCCACACATTAGTGCTAACAAGTGATGTATACATACAAACACAAACAATGAATTAGAATTTTTTTCTATATAGTATAAATGTATAGTATTCTTTAAAAAGACAAGCTAATGATATTCGAAATGTTATATAATTTAAATTAATTCATATAAAAAAACACATATGTAATTTATTTATATATTATACACACACACACAATTTATTATTAATACTGTATTAATGTTTCAGCTACTATTTTTTAAAGGTTTCTTTAAAGGTTTACTATTTTTGTAGTATTAATAGATCTATATTAAATATGCACATGCACATGCACATGCACATGCACACACACACAAACACACACACACAAATATATACATACACACACACACACAGACACATACATACAGTGTGTTGTCTGTGTGTTTGTATTGAGGTTATATATACACACATACATACTATATTACTATATTAATATTTTACACATTCTTCAAAATGTCACTTAACATTATATAGTATAATGTTTTGTTAATAATATAAGTTATTAATTTGGGTAATTTGGGCATCAGTCACCATTGTGACTAAATGACACAAATATTCTGAAAGCTTTATACACGTTTTGAAGGCAATCCCATATTGATGACTTTACAGGACTACTATTAACTGTGGTGACTACTCTGTTTATAAATTACGGTTCACTCCCTGAAAATACACACGCACACACAATAGAGTATGACTATTACACCGTTCCATAATTCCAAAGGTCAGCTTTTCTTCCCACACCTTTGTTATTGAAGGAAATGACGATGTCAGCATCACTCCTTCTCTGTCTGCGGAATTTCAAGGGCACTGCTTGAGCCCAAAGTTTCCATGCCTGTCTGAATGCTGTCCTGACCTGTGCAGCTGTCAGCTTTGAGCCGAGTCTGGAGATTCTGAGCACGGATTCATGAGAATGTGAGCCATAATGCTGTGGATTCTGCTCATGAGAGTATGTCAACCTCACCTGTATGTTAGAGTTCTGTTCGTCCATCGCATCATCCTTCTGAATGGCTCAACGTCAGAGAGACCACAGCGAGCTCTTCTCATAGCCGCTATGGTCTGTGGATCCACATCTCCACTCTCTTCCAGGCCAAAGAAGTGTTGCATCTCCCTCAGTTTGGCCTTGAATGAGTCAGGCTCTGCTGCACGCTTCTGTCGGCCAGTTACAGGATTAAAGTTGTAGAATTTTTCCAGGTAAACCTGTTTCATCCAAACCAATTTCAGTGAACAGACACAGAACACAGCAGTCATTGCATAAAATCCAATAAATTCTAAGTGAGCAAATTAATATTTTAAGTAAATTAATCATTTTTATTCACTTCCATGCACTGAACAACATTGTAGATCTGATTTGTTGCTATTTGTAGGAAAAATGCGTATGATGCTTCTGGAAAATTTCATATTTCAATGAAGGGCAATATGATGGTCGAGTTCAATGCTTTTTTTAAAGAATTGTTTGTGATTCATTGATACAATGGGCCTATGTTTATGTGCTTATATAACTATAAGCCTATAAGTCAACCACTTGTCACCACCTACTCGCGCGGCGTAATGCTGTAATATGAAAAAGAACTGAAGGAATTAGAGAAAAAAATCTGAACGATGTTCAAAAGATATGAGACACTTCCCAACGCGAATGCGTTGAAAAAATCCTATTTGTTCTAATTAATCGTATTGAACCAATAAGGAAAATTCACTGATTCAAAACTCTAGTCTAAGTATTTCTACTCTGTTATGTAAAATGGGGTGTCCCACATGAAAAATACTGCAGTATACTTAGTAAACTGTAGTAAATTTTCATTAAATATATTGTTTGATTTACTGCACTTTGTTAACGTATACTACAGTATTAAAGAATCCTCAAAAGAATAGGATGGTATTTTGGTTAGAAGCAACAGTTTGAAGTTAAAACCCCTTGATGGATTTGTTTCTTACAAAAACACAGTTTTTCACTTCACAAGACATTAATTGATGGACTGGAGTGGTGTGGATTTCTTGTGGATTATTGTGATGTTTTTATCAGCTGTTCGGACTCTCATTCTGATGGCGTGAGTAAGTGATGTAATGCTAAAATTGGCCAAATCTGTTTAGATGAAGAAACAAACTCATCTACATCTTGGTACTCATGACGGTGAGTACACTCTAAAAAATGCTGGGTTAAATATAACCCAGTGCTGGGTTAAAAAGGGACAAACCCAGCGGTTGGGTTATATTTAACCCAGCATTTTTTAGAGTGTACATTTTCAGCAAATTTTCAATTTTGTGTGAACTATTCCTTTAAATATGAAGTGAATTGCTAAACTGATTGTAGTATACTATAATAGTACTATAATACAGTTTTACTACATTTTCTATAGTTAATTAAATACAAAATACTAGTTTTTTTTTTTGATAAAACATTTGTCTGACTATATTATGGTAAATTTACTATGGAAAAATTACTATATAGATTACTATTGACTAGTCTGGTCATGATGTTTAAGCACACATCACTTCTGTAGGTTCATTGCTTTGGCTGAGATACATTTGGCTTTAGTGGATTTCCGAAGTTAAAGCTGTTTTAATGATGTAATCTCATTCACAGTAGACACAAATCTATTGCCCAGAGGGCTGTTTACTATAATCGTTTCAAGAATTCCACCGGAAAACACCACATACACAGCAGCTGCTTTTATTTTATGCTGAGAAAACTTACCCTTCAGCCAAACTAAATATATAGACTTGAAAACTATTTTTTAAGACAAGCACAGAAACCTTTGGTAGTCTGCCCATGCTAATGCGTGCGCTGTATTACAGTGTATTTTGAATCATGCTCTTTGTGCAATTATACACACCCATAAAAAGTCACCATCATCACCAGCTCAATGCTTTTACGCAAATCACCACTTCAGAATTTTCACACACAGTGAAACAGATGTTGTAGCTATTCGCGTAGACTTGAATAGTGGAAGTTCCCAGAGACTACACACTAGTGACTTCCCTAAGATGTTTTGAAACATCGTGTGATGTGACATCATATACAGCTTCCTGCATATACAGTACATGAATACATTTTTTGTTTGCATACGTTATCCTGTGTGTATTTGGTGCTTTTGCAGTGTAAAGACGACACTTGATACTGTTGACTTTGGCCTGTAAATCTGATTTGGGAATAAGAAATTAGTTATTCAGATGACTCACATTATATCTCACCAAATGATCTAGTTAACACTGTCATAAAAAAACTTGGTAATGCGGATGGGGTCATATAGCCAAGCCCACACAGCATCTACAGCTCCACTCCTGTAAGCCACAAAGTTCTGTATGTCGCCAATGCATGCTTATTATGTACTCTCAGCTCCAATTAAGACATTTCACCTTAATGTGTTATGCAGAATTCTGCAGTTTTCCCCCCAAACATCAGTGCAGTCATGGTGAGCTGATTGTCACGGCTGTTTATCAGAAGTGTTTCAGATGACTCAGGGATTCTAGTAGAGAATAAATCAAGCACAGATGCTCTCAGCCGTCACTGATTGTCTTTTCTCAGCAAAAATATTGCAAACAGCTCATCTAAATGATGTTGTCACCGCTTCCTTTGCCCACAGAATCTGGCACCCACCTCTACATCTGCTGTTATCAGTAGTGTTAGTAACACATAAAGCTGTTGGTTCAGGATGTAGTCAGGGAATTTTTGTATTTACAACATGGATTTTTCCCAATACCGATCACTCTTGTTAAAATAAAATACTTCCATCTCAATTTAGAGACTGGCTGGTTCTGATTCTGGTTTTTGGTTCTGATTTATTAGAATTCACAATATGGGTTATTTTTTAAGTTACATTTTCAGCAATGCAGCTCGGGTATTCTGAGTATAGTTTTTTACATGTTCAAATACTTCAGACACATAAAGGTGTACTAAAAAGTGTGTGCATGTTTCTGTATTTCTGACTGCTTCTCATTATGCCCCCCCCCCCTCTATTTAAGGGTTAATTCCGTAAAACTGGGACACTTTTTTGCCATTGAGGTGACTGGGAAAATGTCTCAATTAACCTGAATTCACCTATTAGAATTCATAAGGTGGGTTATTGTTTAATTTAATTAATTATTTTTATTATTATTATTTAGTTTTTTTAAGTATTGCTATGACGGTTGATAAGGTGTTCGGAGTGGTTTTTAGCACGCATTCTAATATTTAAATTTAAATATGAATAATAGTAACAGCAAACAGACCATAATATGCTAACTTAAAAAAAAAAAAAAAATGTAAATACATCTCACCCTCATGATCTGAGCAGCTTTTTCCACAGTTTGTGAAAACAATGAAGCTGTGAGCGTGAATGTTACTTTTTGGATGCAGTAAAATGCCCAAAATGCAAACACAGCAGTTCTCTTACATTCACTCTTTCATGCACCACATTTACAAATACAATCTTTGATTGAGACAATAGTTCATTATATTTAATAGCTTTATGTGATTTAATTTGACATTTACATATTAGGTTAGTTCATTCAGCCTTAAATGTTTCATTGATCAGTCTCAGGACAGCTAAGATAAATCTTTATTAAAAGTAGCCTAAATTAAAGACAGATTTACCCAGTTTACCCTGTTCTGATGTGGTTAATCGACAAATAACATGACAAACACCACAATAAATGTGAATATACTATACACAATAATATATGCCAATGATGTAGTTTTCACTATAGGCTACTTTTAATCCCCTTCTAATCGTTTTTTTTCAAGTCACTTAAATAGTGGGTGTGACAAACTATATGTAATGAATTGTGAATTAGCCTAAATGTTATTCTAAATAAATGTGTCACTTTTAATAACACACTACTATGTCATTGTAACGGAAGAGGTCTGACGCAACAGGTTAGTATAAATCAAATAGGTTTATTGGGTCACAGAGAGTACTGGGGTAGGGTTCAGAGGATGTGATGGTGAGGGAATAGTTCGAAGGATATGATGAGCGGGGTAATCCGGGTCTTTGGCTGTACAGGAGCTGGAATGCAGGCAGGAGGAGCACACGCCTCAGCGATCCGGGAACTAGGAGGAACAGGAGACACTTGGAGACGAGGAGACACTAGGAGGAACACAGGAGGTAAGTAATGCAGAAAGTATTCAAATGAAAGTAGTAGCAAAGTCATTGAGACCTCTACGTGTATACGAGACCGGACAGTGAGGTTGCCTGAGGTGTGTGCTTTTATGCAGGCTGGTAATGAGGTGCTTGATTGGTGACAGGTGCAGGTGCTCAGAACTCAGGTGAGAGGGATCGTTGTGATTGGGTGGTGGTGGAGCCTGGCCGATCTGTTACAGTCATCTCATGTCAGGTTTAGGTATCCTGATGATGTCAAGGGGTTTTCCAGTTTTATACAGTCAGAAGCCATGTAAGCAGTGTTGCCAACTGCTGTAGCGTCTGGACCACTCAAACACACAATATATATTTTGTTAGCTAGATTTAACAAATACTCTGTAACACCCCAGGAAGCCGAACAGGCCCTAACGTTCTTAGAATTGACAAGACAGTTGACCCTGAGAGGTCAGCTAAATATCTACAGCGGATCTAAATATTCATAATTAATTATAACTAGTTATGATTAATTATTCATATTTCCCATGAGCTGATTCGCTACACTGCTTTCAATTGAAAGTAGCTAAAACTGGTAGCTAAATGTCACTAGATGACATCACAATGGAAAATTCACTGATCTATATAAAGATGAACGTAGATCCGTGGGCAAGATGAGAACTTAGATAAGGTTTGTCCAAGAAGTTGTTATATTTGTCCCTAAACTTTTGAAAAAAGTCACAAAAGGGGCGGGGAAGTCGCTAAATCTAGCTACAAAGTAGCTAAATTGGCAACACTGCATGTAAGCAACTGAAAACAAGTGTTCACCTGAAATCTCTGACGTCATGTAGAATTCCTCAGTTTACCTGACAGTGTTGCCAACTAATTTTCAGGGGAAGTTGCTAAAGGAAGGTTGATCTGTTTCTAAAAGTTGCTAAATTACGTTGTGATGACATTGCGTGATGACGTTATTACGTAATCACGATGCAAAATTGTGTCAAATCTCAGCAAAAACATATATATTTTATATATGTAAATTTAGATTTGTTCGTAGCAATATAATTGCATAATATAATATTAAAATATAAATAACTATTTTTAAATTCATTGAATTATCGAAAACTTACACATTTTTGAACGATTACAACTTAAGTTTTATACTTTAAAGCAGTTTATTAGTAGTTAGTTAGTATGCTGCACTCTAAGAAAAGTAAAAAATAATGCACAATCTACTGTGTTAATATAAAGGAATTTTCTGGATTTATTCTACAGGTTTTTGTACCTGCATTTTTAATTACGCATTGTATTTTGTGTTTTCGGGTTACAACGGATAACGGATAATGTCCTGGAAAGTTACTAGCACCTTTTCCATTTTTCTGCATATATTTCTTATACTAACTCATCAACAATCGCAGGTACAAGCTACTAACAAAGTGTCTCATAAATGAAAAATAACAGTATTCAATTATTATTATTATTACTATTAAACAATTGCAAATAGC
>NW_015505232.1:1130660-1140077 GCF_001515645.1 Sinocyclocheilus grahami | reverse complement strand
GTTAGACTAGTTTAAGTGTTTACG
Source organism: Sinocyclocheilus grahami (assembly GCF_001515645.1). Lineage (NCBI taxonomy): Eukaryota > Metazoa > Chordata > Actinopteri > Cypriniformes > Cyprinidae > Sinocyclocheilus > Sinocyclocheilus grahami. Next base: position 1,140,053 of record NW_015505232.1, on the reverse strand, counting down.
TAAACCTTACTACCTTACTTGTTTCACACTTGACATGGTTCATTGTTTGCTTATAACTGGAGTCACTTAATCATGCAGATTAAGCTTTTGTCTACAAGCTTTTGTAGAATTGTACAGTAAGGAAGTTATTTTTCTTAACCAGGAAACTAACGTTCTTAGAATTGACAAGACAGTTGACCCTGAGAGGTCAGCTAAATATCTACAGCGGATCTAAAATATGAATAATTAATTATAACTAGTTATGGTTAATTATTCATATTTCCTCATGAGCTGATTCATTACACTGTTGACAAATATGATGCAACTGCTTTCAATTGAAAGTAGCTAAAACTGGTAGCTAAATGTCACTAGATGACATCACAATGGAAAATTCACTGATCTATATAAAGATGAACGTAGATCCGTGGGCAAGATGAGAACTTAGATAAGGTTTGTCCAAGAAGTTGTTATATTTGTCCCTAAACTTTTGAAAAAAGTCACAAAAGGGGCGGGGAAGTCGCTAAATCTAGCTACAAAGTAGCTAAATTGGCAACACTGCATGTAAGCAACTGAAAACAAGTGTTCACCTGAAATCTCTGACGTCATGTAGAATTCCTCAGTTTACCTGACAGTGTTGCCAACTAATTTTCAGGGGAAGTTGCTAAAGGAAGGTTGATCTGTTTCTAAAAGTTGCTAAATTACGTTGTGATGACATTGCGTGATGACGTTATTACGTAATCACGATGCAAAATTGTGTCAAATCTCAGCAAAAACATATATATTTTATATATGTAAATTTAGATTTGTTCGTAGCAATATAATTGCATAATATAATATTAAAATATAAATAACTATTTTTAAATTCATTGAATTATCGAAAACTTACACATTTTTGAACGATTACAACTTAAGTTTTATACTTTAAAGCAGTTTATTAGTAGTTAGTTAGTATGCTGCACTCTAAGAAAAGTAAAAAATAATGCACAATCTACTGTGTTAATATAAAGGAATTTTCTGGATTTATTCTACAGGTTTTTGTACCTGCATTTTTAATTACGCATTGTATTTTGTGTTTTCGGGTTACAACGGATAACGGATAATGTCCTGGAAAGTTACTAGCACCTTTTCCATTTTTCTGCATATATTTCTTATACTAACTCATCAACAATCGCAGGTACAAGCTACTAACAAAGTGTCTCATAAATGAAAAATAACAGTATTCAATTATTATTATTATTACTATTAAACAATTGCAAATAGCAGCGAACTTAATTCCTGTAACGTGTGTACTGCTAGGCATCTTTGGTTTCCTCTTTTTGTGTAATTTAAATGGTAAATTGTGCCTTTTTATCATTTGAGTCACTTATCAAAAGTTGCTAAAAGCTGCCAAATAAATTTTAAAAAATAGCTACATTTGTTGCTAGGTGCTTTTGGAAGAAAAAGTTGCTAGGGTAGTCTGAAAAGTTGTTAAATTTAGCAACAAAATTGCTAAGTTGGCAACACTGTTACCTGAGCGTCTGAGCTCCAGAGGTTCATACATGCTTATTTTCCAAGGCAGGAAATGACTCACTGAATCTCTGTCTTACAGCTGTGTAGGATAGAGTTCACTATGGTGGCGCCCCATACTGTTACAACACTGATACAGCCATTGTTTTTACGGTGGCCAGGTGTGTTTTACCATTCCAACCTGAACTCATTAATCGTAGGAACTCATAGCCTATTTAAAATGTAGTTCTAGCACACATACATTTTCATATTTTTTGCATAAACACTGAACGAATATTATTCATGTGACAGCCTTCTCACGTATTAACAACTTTAGAAATGTACAGGTGTTAACAAAGAATTTGTGAAATTAAAAGGATGCTTTTATCGTGTTTAATCAAGTACATTAATTCAATTTGTTGAATTATTAAAACAACGTCTATAGCTTAATAGCCTATAATTAAAAAATAATATCACTGTATATTATTGAGAAGTGCTTAAGATTAGGTTAAGTTAGGTTTTAGTTTAATAACAGCATAGGCTAAAATGTTACTAAAATGTTATGTTAAATATATGTTAAAAATAACTTTATATTTCAAAGTTTTTCTTTTCATGCTTTTCAGGAACGTTACATATGAATATAAAATGTTTTGCTTATACAGACAAACAAGTTTAATTAAAACCATGTTTAATGTTTTGGCAACATGGATTTTAATGTGCCAAAAAAAGGAAAAGAACAATCACAAAACACACATAACATACATAAATCATTACACAGCTTTACAGGACAATCCTGGGAAGGTTAGCCACAATATTCCATTATTATAACTCACCATTTCAGTCATAAGCGTGATTAAAAGGTCCAAAAATGTATTGCCTATTATCTAAACAACCGAGTTAGTGGATTTAGGCACTAAACTGCAGTGATAGTGGTAATTTTGCTGTTGTTAGTTCGTTTGTACTCTTAGAGAAAATGTTGACCTCTTACTTTTATCTGAATCATTAGATAGGCATGAAGCTGCGTAACTGCTCCGAAAACAGGGGGCAGCTGCTGCCGTGTGGTTCTGAACCAAAAACAGTGACAAACAATGACCTCTTCTGTTTTTCATCTGCTCTCATTTTGCTTGGTCAACCACAGAACAAGTGATTTAAGTAATATGAATACACAAAATATTCGAATATTTAGGAATATGTAAATGTGTGTGTGTAAATATCATTCATGCATATTTTCATTATTTAAAAACATTTAACAACATTAAATGTTGATTTTGAAAATTAACATATAAAATATTTTCATATTTAATTTGGCACTTTCTTGTAAACTAAAATGTTACCTTAGTTTACTAAGATTTAAACGATACTAAATGCATAAACGTAATGTAATGCAAATGTAGATCTACCTTAGAGAGTCACAAAAGATATTATCGATGTTCCATAATACGAATCCCAACAGGAAGATGCTTAATGATGTAAAGCCGAGGGCTCTGAGCCATGGATACACCCTGCAAAGCACAGACAAGATGTTAATGCACTTATTTACCTTCGTACAGATTAATGCATGTAATGTTTCACTTGGAAATATCTCACATCATAGAAAGTAAAACAAGCTTCAAATGCAGTGAATACAGATTTGGAAGTGATAAAGATTCATTCACTCACCAAGTGACTATGAAAACAGAGCGAATCACCAAGAAAGCCACTAGTACGGCATACATGACCTGGGGGAAATTATAAAACTGTTGTTAACCTGTGTATTTAGCACCATCTGCTATATAAACAATAATACAATATAATTGCGCTTTACATGACAGTGATGTGCTGGTCGTATTAAACAAAGAGATCACAGCATTGCGTTTATAGACAGTCATGTACCATTCAACACCCTGAGCATGAACAGAGTCACACCCTACTGTCATGCCTTTCAACAATAGAAACAGACAACAAATACTGACTGCAGAAGCTGTTTTGACACAACATTGTCATGCTCTCAAAATCACCTGACAACATAGGATAAACCAAAATAGAGAGGTTTTTAATGCAGCATTAAATGTTTAGTCAGGCCTCACCTGATGAAACACAGGCTCCTTCCATATCAGGTAAACCTGCAAAAGATAAATGAAATGCACTTCTTGAGCATGGAGGAAAAAATACCTAAAAATATCAATAATATATACAGTACATAAAGAGTGGGGACTGAGACTGCACTGAAAATCTGGGATTTTATTCATAAAAAAAAAAAAAAAAATTAAATAAGCAATGTTGTAGAATTTCTACAAAATTAAAACAATGAAAGTTTAATATGAAAAAGAGGAAATATTTATTAAGATTTTGCAGTATTTCTAGGTCACTTTTTTCCCATTGTTATTTTTACTTTGAGCATTTTTTAGCAAAGTGTCATGGCCACTTTATGGAAGCTAATGGATATCCAAATAAAAAATAAATAACATTCCTCAATAATGCTCGATAATATGAATGCCATATTAAGAAATATTAATGTTTTATTTAAAATTTATTTTTTTTTTTATTTCAATGCAAAATATATTGATAATTTTATTTGAAATGAAAAGGTTATTAAATATTTTTTTTTTAGAAATTTCTGACATTTGCGCCCCACTGTGTGTGTATATATATATATATTTAAATTTAGAACATTAAAGAAAAAAAAACTTACCACACTAACAATAATACTGAAGGTCAGCAAAAGTGTAATTGACAAATAGTTAACGGCACGCTCTTGCTTGAAGCACTCATATCTGTAATATGTGAGATATGCATTCAGATTCAGAAAAAAACATCCATAGTAATTGGCCTACAATCATGTGCTACCTTTCAAAAGTTTGGGGTCATTAATTTTTTTTTTTTGGACAGAAATTAAGATTTTATTCAACAAGGATGCATTAAATTGATCAAAGGTGACAGTAAAGCCATTTCTAATTTACAAACAAAAACATCTGTATCAAATAAACTAATAATTGTAACTAAAAATATTTCACAATATTACTGTATTTATAATCAAATAAATGCAGCCTTGGAGATCATAGACTTGCTTCAAAAAAATCTTACCGACCCCAAACTTTTGAATGGCAAAAGAAATCCAAAATCTTAATGATAAAAAATAATTTTCTGTCCATACAGCATCTGATCCTCATTAAGCTTATGATGAGTGTTCAGAGGTCAAAGTTGAAGGCAAGGCAGACATTGTGACTTTGCAGGTGTAAGAAATGTCAACTTACAGACAGTAGACAAATACGCAGCAGCTGTAGATCATCGGCAGCTCATCTAGTAGCTAAAAACAAAAGACAATCCAGAGGCTTGTTAACTACTGCTATTGCTTTGGGGATGTACCGTTAGAGAAGCAGCTCTGTGGCTATGAGAATGAAAGTGAAAATAACAACAAGATGCACATTTTGAAAGGCTGAAGAAAAGTCCAGCTTACCTGCATTTCATACTGTAGTGTCATGTGGAAGCTCCATGAACCAATACCTACGGCTGTAGCGAAAAGAGAGACAACATAAAAACGTTACATTTTATCTCTGTTTGTTTAGGAAATACAGTCTTGAATAACTGGGTGAAAGGTCACTTCCTAAAAAATGAGGTTTGTGTTTATATAAAATCACGTGAAAGATACGTTACCAGCAAGTCCTAAAAAGGACCACACATAGCGTACTTCCAAACCGTCTTTACACGTCTGAATGGCTCCATAAATGGGGGGTAGGATCATTATCAGGTTACTGACAGTATTCCCTGGAGAAAGCAAAAAAACAAAGTTTTTTATTTTAATGAATTTAAATATTAGGAAATAGTTCACCCAAAAATTTTATGAAAATGAACTCACCCTCAGACCATCCTGGATGTAGAGTTTGTTTCTTCAGATTTGGAGAACATTAGCATTACATCACTCGCTCACCAATGGATCCTCTGCAGTGAATGGGTGCCGTCAGAATGAGAGTCCAAACAGCACCCATTCACTGGAGAGGATCCGTTGGTGAGCAACTGATGTAGTGCTAAATTTCTCCAAATCTGAAGAAACAAACTCGTCTACATCTTGGACGACCTGAGGCTGAATACATTTCTAGCAAACTTACATTTTTGGGTGAACTATTCCTATATAAGTCATATTTATGAGTTATTCTATGAACGATAACAGTAAAAACTGCCATGAACTTCCACTTGAATGGATATGAACAATAGATGAGTGAACTTCATCCAAACTGGCTTCTTAGCACCACCAGCAGCTGTCAGACTGCTATCGTGCCTCTTTGCTGAGTCCAAGAAAACTAAACCTATGCTAGAAAGCCCTAACACGGTGTGTACAGGCCTATTGTTTCACTGTTTGGATATACGGCTCGTCATACTGAACATGGCACATTCCTTCACAAGGCAAAAGGTTCCCGCTGGACAGCAAAGGCCCCTCTGATCTCGATGACACTGAAATTCCTGTTGGTTCTAGCAGCGATTAAACTTATGTTTGAAATATGACTGTGTAATTTATGTTTTAAAATGAAGCTCAAATAATCAGACTATTTCATTCTTAAATCAAACACCGCTATCCTAAAACCCTGTAGGAAATTACAGCTGGAATTCAAGCTCTATTAGTATTAATGTTCACAGATGTTAACTATCACTTTGTGCCCTTTGACCAACTTATCAGAGTGACCTGAAATCTACTTTAGCAAACAATATGGAGATGTAATGGCTAAGTACACGGTGTCCTTCCATACTGTCATATATCAGCAGTCAAACTAAAGTTCCCAGTATGGCAATCTACTTCTCTCAGTTCAAATCTGTATTGTGAAAGTAATGTAATTAAACTGTTTAGATATTATATTATTATTACAAAAATATACTGATGGTACTTTAATGCATACTGTACCATACATTCACGGTACAGTGGCTTTGGGTACTTTTTGACTGATCAGGCGAGAGGACCAACTAGATCAGAAAACCATCTTAGTGTTTAATGCAGTTTTCCTTTCTATCCTTCATTATATGATTTCTCATTCTAATTATATTAATGGTAATGAACATTTTTTAATTGTTGCTTAGTTAATAAGTATGTCTGAAAGAAACAAACCAACAAAAGAAAATGGAAACAAATGCTGCCTATAAATATTTCATACTGGCCATGACAAAATATTCCTCATTATTTTTGTTAGATATATATTTGTTAAAATTACTTTGTTCACATCACAATTTTTTTTATTTATATTTGGGATCTCACATATCAGTTTTTTTTTCTTGAATATTAGGACTGTAATTGAATTATTCAGCTGAATTTTAGACAATTGTTGCATTTTTCAGTTTTTACTTAGAATGTAGCTTTACATTATTATTATTCATCAACTACTTTCCGGTTGATCAGACCAACTGTACCAGCCAAGACCTGCAAACCATCTTCAGCTGGTCAGCAGAGACCAACGAAACTCCACGCAATTACTGTAGCATTATAGTAGGTATGAGTAGAATTATCAAGTATACAGCTTCACTAAATCTGGCATGCATATTTACAGTACGAGTGAGTTATGTTGCTGGTTACACTCAACACGTTCAACTGACTTAGCTTCATTAGCAGCTCTGATTCGAGTCACTGCTCACATTTTTAGACCATATATTCATAGTCAGTTTATAATTAAAGCAAATTAAAGAACGATTAACATAAGAAAACATCTACGTGGTCACACTCTTGTGATTTCACTGAGAATCTGTATCGGCGGCACGAGCTCCTCCCCAAATATTGCCACACACTGGGTTTCATTCATTCTCTTTCCGGTCATTTGTTTGGATTTCTTATTTGTTATTAAGCTTTATGATACAAGTGCAGCGCGGACAGAGGGTCGCTGGCCTCGGCTGCCAAGTTACGAATCCTACTATGGCTATATGAATTTTAATTAGGTTACGCTGACGTTGCTTTGGAACTTTGCTATGAACAAGGCGTGGCTTTTTAATATTAATTACGTTGTTTTGACGTTGCTTCGAACCCTTCCAATGGAGAAGACCTGCCTAATCAATATTAATTAGGCTATGCTGACCACGCCTCGTAGTCGTCCAATAGCGGATGACTCCCTCATGAATATTACATATCACGTCTTCTCATAGTACGGTTCGACAATGCTCCTCTCTCTGTTTTAACATCCGTGTTTACCGTCCTACACGACAATGGACCGCGTGTACTGAACACAAGCCCGCCGTTCAAACGTACTTACAGAATTCTGCGATGTAATACGAGACCACATAATTCTCCTCGCACCAGTCGAGAGTTGAGGTCGGTGTTCCCCAGTAGCCCGGCCTGTCCGCGGCCGGAGCCATGATGAGAGGGAGAGCAGATAGGACTGACAGGCGGAGGGAGGAGCTGCCTGTACGGTAACGGATTCAGAGCTCCATCCAATCTGAACAGGCCTACGTGCGATAACAGTTGCACTGCAAACAATAGCCTTCTGTAACTCAATATACCGAAGTAATCGTTGCTCTAGTTTAGTGCACCTTTAAAGGACAGCGCACGTATATAACGCAGGGATGGGCAACTTTGATAGTGACTAGGGCCAGCATTTTTTCTCCTTTATACCAAGGGGCCAGATTACCAACCCAGATAGCAAAATGACTCCGGAGCAGATCCGCCCCGGAGTCACCATAAGCTCCGGAACGGATCCGCAAAACGGGTCCGTATCGGAGTCCACTTGCACAGCGCAACGGATCCGGAACAGATAAGGATTACGGATCCGATCCGCTAATAAAGCGGTTCATCCGGCCCGGATCCGATCCGGACCCGTTGATAAAGAAAACTATCCGAACCGGATCCGATCAGGACCCGCTGATTAAGTAACTCATCCGGACCGGATCCGATATGGACCCGTTCATTTAGTGGGTCTATACCTTATTTAAAATGGGTAATCTGGCCAAAACTAGTTATGGAAATACCTAAAATAGAGCCAAAAAACATTATATAGACTAGACTGCTCTATAAAAGTGTAATATGTCTCCCTTTATTAATATTAATAAACCATAAAATCATTCAAAACTTGAAAAAAATCAACTTTCCTTGGCCAGTAATAATGAAACACTCTATAAAAAGTAGGTAATTACATGAAGAAAAATAAAAAATAAAATGCAACCACAAATTGTACAAAAACAGTGTTTTATTTAATAAAAAACTTTACCTCTAGAAAGACAATTCAGATCAATAACTTTGTAAAGTTAATATTTACGAATGAATTAGTTCAATTCAGCCAGCCAGAGGTGACAGTGGAACCCAAACTCCAGCAGGTGACTGAAACGAAGAAAAAACAGCTTGGGAGAAACCAGGAGCAGTCAGCTCAGCTCTCCTCTGGTTAAATGAACAAAGATGATGTGATTATGATTTCAGGCTGCTTCACTAGTGAGATTGTGGACTGATGTAATTCAGAATATTTCATCCAGCTCCTACTGCTTGAAGATCAGGATACGTCATGCTGTCATTTGATCAGAGGAGAAATTGTAGTCTGTCCAGCAGGGCTGTCGTTTAGCCAGTAGTGGACGACTGGATTAACAGTGACCATAAGCAGGATAAAACTGCATTGTGGTCCTAGCAGCTCCTGGCCTGACACGTTCATTGCTGGCCATAGGAGTCTGTGCAGAGGACTTGTCTGTTTCTTGTGGTCTTTGCTGAGGATCTGTGCTGATGTTAGTTCAGTCGTGATGTTCACTTGTCGTAATCTTCACTGACATTCAGGGCTGCGTTGTGGTCGTCTCAGGGTGCAGGTCCATCATCTGATCTGGATACGGACCGGATCCGGCTGACTATGATAACCTTAGGACAAGAGTGCGACAAAAACATTGAAATAAGTAACAAGTATCAGTGTTGACTTTTCCACACAGCACCTGTAATCACACAAGCACATTTTCATACAAAATTTCATGACATCTCATAGCAAAGATTACTGTTAAATGTAGGAT
>NW_015505232.1:1092517-1130254 GCF_001515645.1 Sinocyclocheilus grahami | reverse complement strand
AAAAAGTAATTTAATCTTACTTTTAAAGATGAAGTAGAATATCGAAGGTTGATTTAGAATCAAAAACCAGACTGGAGCACTTGAATGAGCTGTGAAGCTGCAACAGAACACACACACACACACACACACAGTATCTTAGTATTTTTTAATTGCATATACATTATCTGAAACAACATTGCAAGAGGTGAGGAATGTATTTGTCAAAATATAAACAAAAATAGACTTGAGCTAATATTCCAGAACCAAAATTAAATGAAAAATATAGCATATCGCCTGCAGTTATCCTGAAGAGGGGTGAAAAATTACCTAACGTTACATAACGTTATATGCTCAGGACTACCGTGTCTCACAAAAAGAAGGAGATCCCGTCTAAATAGGCCTGATATTACTCAAATCTACGATAATGCTAATGTGCTGAAGAGCTAACGTTCCACAACGAAGCAATTAACTACTTTATTAACCTTAATGTTACTGGCAACTGTACATACTGTACATATAAAGCATATTTAAACAGTATTCTTGCCGTGTTCAGTCCTCTTCAAACTGGCCGGTCGCAGTTTCTCCACTCTGAGGAGGATTTGATTTCAGAGACTCGACTGTTAGAAAAAAGCGCGTTCGGATTGCGAATCCGTCCAGCCTCCGTAACGAGTCCGCTAGTTTATTTCATATGTACTAAAACAACATTACGAGGAGAGGTGGGGAATATAAATCCGTGTATCATTCGATCATTCATTTTTTGATTTAATATTGAAAATAGAAAAATTAGAAAACGGCTCCTTTTTTTTGTTTTTCTCCAAAAAATGAGAAACGAGAATGCAGCTTAAATTTTCGTTTTTCGTTCATAGGTGGAAAAATGAATAAACAGCTTGAATATTCGATTTCTACATGTGGGCGGGAACTAAACGCCCTTTCTGCTGATTGGTCAGCCGAAGATCAAACCGTGCCGTCATCAGTTCTTGTGCAGTATCACGCAGCAGAATAATAGTCCTCTGCTGCTGCAGTTGTACGGATTAATAACCCATTTTATTAATTTCATATTTTTCTCATCAAACAGACTTAAAAAAAAACGACTTTACAGTCTGGAAATACTTTAGGCTATAGCAAATTATTTTGCGGACCCCCCATCACTTTAAGAACCGCTGGTCTACACAGAAGAAAGAACTGTCTAGACTCTGCCCCGGTACGAGTTGTGTCCAGCTATTCATTAGTCTGTTTGTTTGATGAAAAATTTTAAATTGATAAAATGGGTTATTAATCCGTACAACTGCAGCAGTGGAGGGCTATTATTCTGCTGCATGATACTGCAGAAGAACTGATGATGGCACGGTTTGATCTTCGGCTGACCAATCAGCAGAAAGGGGCGTTTAATTCCCGCCCACATGTAGAAATCGAATATTCAAGCTGTTTATTCATTTTTCCACCCATGAACGAAAAACATAAATTTAAGCTGAATTCTCGTTTTTTGGAAAAAAAGAAAAAGGAGCCATTTTCTCATTTTTCTATTTTCAATATTAAATCAAAAAACGAATGATCGAATGATACACGGATTAATATATTTGTCGAAATATAAAAAAAAATAGACTTGAACTAATATTCTAGAACCAAATTTAAATGAAAAAAAAAAGTTTATTCTCACCTGCAGTTATTCCTGAAGAGGGGTGGAAAATTACCTAACGTTACATATACGATTAAAATCCTGATAGCCAACTAAACTATCTGTCTCCCAGAAAGAAGGGAGATCCCATCCAAATAGGCCTATTATTAAAGTAAATTACTCAAATCTATGATAATGCTAATAATGCTGAAGAGCTAACCTTAACTGAACATTCCACAACGCAATTTCAAAAATTAAAAACTACAACAAAGCAATTGACAACTTTATTAACGTTAATGTTACTGGCAACTGCATATTTTTAAAGTATTCTTACCGAGTTCAGTCTTCTTCAACCTGGCCAGCCGCAGCTTCTCTACTCTGAGGAGGATTTCTGAGACGGCACTGGTAAAAAAAAAAAAAAAAAAGCGCGTTCGGATCGCTAATCCGCGCCGTGCCCGTAATGAGTGCGCTAACTGACAGTGCGCTGTCCGGAGGCGGGGCATATTCTGGGCGAATGACCGAACAGAGTCTGACAGTACAGCGGAGCTGCCGACTTGAGGGCGGATCCGCCCCGGAGTCTGTTGCTATCAGGGAATCCACGTCCACAAACCTTTTACACCGTTTTACTCAATTTCCTTTTTATTGAAGGAAATTAAAGTATAATTGATGTAATTTGTTCTTAAAGATTTTATTAACTATAAAACTTGTGCAGTTAAGATAATCCAGAAGGAAACTTTGTCATTTGACAGCAATATTAAAAATATTTCCGATTTTCCCCTATGGGGAATACGCGATGTCTCCGAGGGGGCAATCGGCGTGCACTGCGGGCGTTTTTTCCAAGGGAAAAAGCTCCGCTCTTGTTTGTCTCTTTTTCGAGGAAAGACAGGCAGCCATCTGCTTCCCGCGATTCAGGGCTGCTGAGGCATGGAGGAGAATGAGCTCGTGGGGATCGCAGGTGGATCTGGCCGATGAGTTTGAAGAGGGGTTTCCCTTTCGTAATCGTCGGCTGTGCACGAGAGTGAGCCGCTGGAGGATGATGTTATTTCATTAACATTGTCTGATTCAGGGGCCAGTGCTCTGCTGGGATCAGCCCAGCAAAAGCAGGAAATGTCTGAGGAGGGCAAAGAAGCTGAGGCTGAGCCTTCCCAATCCTCCTGCCCTGCGTATGATGAGGTTTTGAAAGTTATGGATCGCACCACGGCGAGGCTTTACTTGCTGTGAAGCGGGTGAAGAAAGTGACGTCACGAATCTCGATGAACGTTATTTTTCTGGCTATAACCCTCCAGCCTCAGGTGAGCCTTCCTTTCTTCCTGTTTTCCATATAAACATTGAGAAGGAATGGAAGAGGCCGTTTTTTTCCTCTAAGACTCCCCTCCTTGACATCTCGCTCGGATGTCAGGGCATACGCAGCAGCAGCAGGTCGGGCTGTCGCTTCATTGCACACGATGGTGATGCTCTAAGCATATCAGGCTGACCTGCTGAAAGACCGGGATAGCGGCCTTCAAAAAAACCCAAGTCCGGGTCTGAGCCCGAACAATCCCTCCGGTTTGAGGATCAAGAGACACAGAAGGCTAGTGTCGCGGCTCGCACTCCTCCTTTGTCCGGATCAGAGTGATACCTCAGTATCTACTCTGGGTGAGTACGATCCATGTCTAAATATATGTATATATATATATAAATGTGTATATATATGTGTGTATCTAATGAGATGGTGGCTGTTTCTTTGCAGTGTTTCCCGGGACCTGTGTGTTTCTGTCCCTTTCTAGGGTAGGTCCTCGATGGGCACCCCCTCTGCTGGGTTCAGAAACCGGGTGCTCGACTTGCAGTGTTTATTTCACTCGTCGATATATGTCCAGATGGTAAGAAAAGCCGGGTTTCGGCTTCATACTTCCTGGATCATGCGGCCATAACACAAGCTTCTGCGGGAGCCTTTGTGATCATCAAGCCCCCGGCGCATCTCTGCAAAAAATGTCCTGGACTTCCGGGCTGGGGTTACGCTTTCATACTACCCTGACTGGTCTACCGTATCTGGGTCTTTCTCGGAGTTGGTTTAGACCCCGGTACCTTGAGCTCCACTCAACTAGTGTGTCTCTATCGTGGTAAGTGTGCACGTTATGCTTTGCCCACTTTTCTAAAATCCTGTATGGTAAGAGCTACGCGCAAGACTTTGTGCTCTTTTTGAGTGGTTTAAAACCCCGGTTCCGCCTTGGGCACCACTCCTCCTATGTATCCTCTGGATACCTACTTTAACAGGGTGTTGCTACTAGGGGTCTGTTGAGACCGTTCCTTCAGCACATACAAAGCGAAACGTGTGGTAGCCACTGTGTGACAGGCCAAGACTAGTATGATTCTAGGCTCTTGGTCGTATTCCCTTAAAGGAATCTATTCCTGATTCCAAGCCTTGAGCTCTACCCCCGGGCCCAGGAGTATTTTGGGGTCTGTAGCCTAGGCCTTTGGCCATAGGGATTAACGTCACTGACAGCCGTCTAACGTCCCAGGGGCAACTCCCATAGCAATATGGTTACAAGACCCATTGCACACTGAGTCCGAAATTTTGTGTCAAATCACGTTTACATACTGCCTCCGAAATTTTCATCAGTCATTAAAAAAAAATTAGATTTTCTGCTTTTTCGCATCCGTAGCAAGCATGTATGTAACCATGGTTCCCTGAGTAGGGAACGAGACACTGCATCCTCTAGGTTTCTTGCCATGCTGTGGACGTAAGCTTCAGACGAAGAAGTGAATGACGTGTGCCTCCGGCGCCTATTTATACTATAGTCGCACCGGTAGTGACGTCATGGCTGTCGCCGGCCAACGAGTTGGTGTTTTTTCAATGTATGCTTCAGACACGGGTCACGACGAGGCGTTCCCCATAGCAACCCCTAGAGGACGCAATGTCTCGTTCCCTACTCAGGGAACCATGGTTACATACATGCTTGCTACGGATGCGAAAAAGCAGAAAATCTAATTTTTTTTTAATGACTGATGAAAATTTCGGAGGCAGTATGTAAACGTGATTTGACACAAAATTTCGGACTCAGTGTGCAATGGGTCTTGTATACTGAATATTTTGGCATCTGCATTCTGTTTACATTATACATACTTTATACTTCAGAAATAATAAGTGTAGTAGTGTAGTACGCATAGCCACAAACTATTTAACCTTAAGTACGGTGTAAATAAAAACCCACACACGTTCTCTCTCAGTGATGCTGATTTTATTGAAAAAACGAGGAACAAACCAACATTTTTAGACAACCGTGTTTGGGACAAAGTGAATACAAGCTTTAAAATGGTACAGACGTGGGCTCATCACATGCTGTCTGGTGCAGACACAAGTGTGCACTTCTGAGAAGAATGTTTTAGCATGGCATGGTGAACTTGCAGGCACTTTGTGTAACAAAATCCACAGACTTTTTTTAGAAATCAAACACTCGGCATAGTGAGTTATGCGCTCCAGCAATCAAAACGCAAAGGAAAAAGATAAACCCCTGAGCAAAAATGCTGTTTGTGTGGATTTATAGCAAATTTCATGGAGATCATACTTAATATAAGCATGCTGCACTTCTCAGAAACCGATTCAGGTGTAAATTTACGATACTTTGTCAAGTACATTTGCATTTTTTAAAACAAAAAAAACATGACTTAAATGTCACTTTTCAAAGTAAATGTAACAGAAAGCACAAGGTGGTCCACAGATCTAATGGAACGAACTCGGGTGTACCATTTACACATATTCCTAAATCTCCATACACACACAGTCATTAACCTCATACAATCATATTTATGGCGCTTTTCCACTGCGTGGTACGGCTCAGTACGGGATGGCACGGCTCGGTTTGCGTTTCCACTGCAGTTTAGTACCGCTTTATAGTGATGTTAGGTTCTTGAACGAGTCGTTCTTTTTAGCCGGTTCTCGGGAAGTAACCGGTTGAGCCGGCTCACAAATCGTACTGAATCGAACTTTAGTTTCGGGTTGATGACTCAGGACGCACAGCCGAAGTAGCACGTCCAACTCAAAAAGAACCGAATGAGCCGGTTCAAACAACTGTCGAAGTTTGCAGAGGATTACCGAAGATTCTACACCTGAATCGGTTTCTGAGAAGTGCAGCATGCTTATATTAAGTATGATCTCCATGAAATTTGCTATAAATCCACACAAACAGCATTTTTGCTCAGGGGTTTATCTTTTTCCTTTGCGTTTTGATTGCTGGAGCGCATAACTCACTATGCCGAGTGTTTGATTTCTAAAAAAAGTCTGTGGATTTTGTTACACAAAGTGCCTGCAAGTTCACCATGCCATGCTAAAACATTCTTCTCAGAAGTGCACACTTGTGTCTGCACCAGACAGCATGTGATGAGCCCACGTCTGTACCATTTTAAAGCTTGTATTCACTTTGTCCCAAACACGGTTGTCTAAAAATGTTGGTTTGTTCCTCGTTTTTTCAATAAAATCAGCATCACTGAGAGAGAACGTGTGTGGGTTTTTATTTACACCGTACTTAAGGTTAAATAGTTTGTGGCTATGCGTACTACACTACTACACTTATTATTTCTGAAGTATAAAGTATGTATAATGTAAACAGAATGCAGATGCCAAAATATTCAGTATACAAGACCCATTGCACACTGAGTCCGAAATTTTGTGTCAAATCACGTTTACATACTGCCTCCGAAATTTTCATCAGTCATTAAAAAAAAATTAGATTTTCTGCTTTTTCGCATCCGTAGCAAGCATGTATGTAACCATGGTTCCCTGAGTAGGGAACGAGACACTGCATCCTCTAGGTTTCTTGCCATGCTGTGGACGTAAGCTTCAGACGAAGAAGTGAATGACGTGTGCCTCCGGCGCCTATTTATACTATAGTCGCACCGGTAGTGACGTCATGGCTGTCGCCGGCCAACGAGTTGGTGTTTTTTCAATGTATGCTTCAGACACGGGTCACGACGAGGCGTTCCCCATAGCAACCCCTAGAGGACGCAATGTCTCGTTCCCTACTCAGGGAACCATGGTTACATACATGCTTGCTACGGATGCGAAAAAGCAGAAAATCTAATTTTTTTTTAATGACTGATGAAAATTTCGGAGGCAGTATGTAAACGTGATTTGACACAAAATTTCGGACTCAGTGTGCAATGGGTCTTGTATACTGAATATTTTGGCATCTGCATTCTGTTTACATTATACATACTTTATACTTCAGAAATAATAAGTGTAGTAGTGTAGTACGCATAGCCACAAACTATTTAACCTTAAGTACGGTGTAAATAAAAACCCACACACGTTCTCTCTCAGTGATGCTGATTTTATTGAAAAAACGAGGAACAAACCAACATTTTTAGACAACCGTGTTTGGGACAAAGTGAATACAAGCTTTAAAATGGTACAGACGTGGGCTCATCACATGCTGTCTGGTGCAGACACAAGTGTGCACTTCTGAGAAGAATGTTTTAGCATGGCATGGTGAACTTGCAGGCACTTTGTGTAACAAAATCCACAGACTTAATCAAACAATCAAACACTCGGCATAGTGAGTTATGCGCTCCAGCAATCAAAACGCAAAGGAAAAAGATAAACCCCTGAGCTGTTTGTGTGTTTGTGTGGATTTATAGCAAATTTCATGGAGATCATACTTAATATAAGCATGCTGCACTTCTCAGAAACCGATTCAGGTGTAAATTTACGATACTTTGTCAAGTACATTTGCATTTTTTAAAACAAAAAAAACATGACTTAAATGTCACTTTTCAAAGTAAATGTAACAGAAAGCACAAGGTGGTCCACAGATCTAATGGAACGAACTCGGGTGTACCATTTACACATATTCCTAAATCTCCATACACACACAGTCATTAACCTCATACAATCATATTTATGGCGCTTTTCCACTGCGTGGTACGGCTCAGTACGGGATGGCACGGCTCGGTTTGCGTTTCCACTGCAGTTTAGTACCGCTTTATAGTGATGTTAGGTTCTTGAACGAGTCGTTCTTTTTAGCCGGTTCTCGGGAAGTAACCGGTTGAGCCGGCTCACAAATCGTACTGAATCGAACTTTAGTTTCGGGTTGATGACTCAGGACGCACAGCCGAAGTAGCACGTCCAACTCAAAAAGAACCGAATGAGCCGGTTCAAACAACTGTCGAAGTTTGCAGAGGATTACCGAAGATTCTGATGAGCGAGTTGACGATACTGTGCAAGCTTGAGGCGCCTACTGGAAATATGCTTATTATGACTGTTATCAATTTACATTTTATTAAAACCTGGAAAAACCTTTCTGTCGAGTGATGTAAATAAATTTTACAATAGTTTATTGTGCATGCATATTATATTTAAAGTTGCTTAAGCGAAATCAAGGAGTTTATAAGACTGGTTTATTCATTCTTTATACTGTAGATATGTAGAACATATCCGTGTTTGTGCATCAATGTCTGTAATGTGTGCTGTAGGTGCGAAACTTTTAGGAATCTTATCCAAGTTGTAGGCTAGTCAATATTGCTCAGTCAGTCGTATCTGACAAAAAGGATCCGCGAATGAAACTGTGCCCACAAACACCATTAACTTAAGTGAATTATATGGTAATAATCAGCAATATGCTTTTTATTTTTGAATGTTTCAATATGCGTCGACACAAATGACTTATTTGAATTTTTCATTGATACAACATGGCACTAAATTGTTAGAAAAGAAATGCTTAGGGACGTTATTGCTTGATGACATCAGGAACCGATGAATCGGCTTTGGTTCAATAAGCCGATCTGTCCGAAAAGAACCGATTCGCGGAATTAATCGGACTTTGCATCACTACCGCTTTAGAGTGGGCGGGATTATTCACATGTCGTTATAGTTGCGCCTCTATTGCCGCGACTCCTGAATAACTTTTTCATTCCGCGTCGCATCATCAAGCTCTTGTTGGATCCGCTCCTCTGCTATCAACGAGAGGAACATCTGTACTTCCTCAACAGACAACGAAACAGACACTTTACACTTTATGGTGCGCTTGTTCAAAACCGTTGCATTCGATCCTTCGCTGGCTGTGCTGATATAAATCTAGCGGGTCTGTTGTGTCTCTTGTCGCAAGTTCAGTGACGCAGGTAGTGACGATTCTTTCAGGCCAATCAGTGATCAGCAGAGTTTACACGTCATGTTTTGGTAATGGTACGGTTCGCTTGGAACCTCAACCGAGGTGGTACTGAAAAAAGTACCAGGTACTGTACCCAGTGGAAAACCCCCCAAAAGTAAACCGTACCGTGCCGTACCATGCAGTGGAAAAGCGCCATTAAATTTGCAAATTACAATTCATCCCTCATTTTATCACCCTTCGGTCGGACCAGCCGGCCCATGAAAAGGATTGAGTTTGTCTTCTTGTCCTTCACCAGGAAGATGAAGGGATGGTCAGCGTAGAAGAGATTGGGGTTCTTGAGCTTGTCGGAACCAAAGATGCTAGTATCGGGTGGATTTCCCTCCGTGTCCCACTCCATGGCCGAGGCGTGGAATACGTTGGACAGATAGAGGTCTTTCTTCCCTGAGATGTTAGACAGATCAGCTTTGGCCTTGTCCACAGCTTCGGTCAGACCCAACTCAGCGAAATGTTTCTGCAAGAAAGCAAGCCGTTACATTAGTAACTGAATTCACAGGTGAGTGAGTATATAATAGCTTGTTGGAATTGCAGATTGTCCATACCTGCAGGTTGTGGCTGACCTCCACGCTGACTTTAGGCAGTGACACCGCAACTGACCTCTGTTCCATTTTACTGATCCAGGTGTTGAGTTGTTGACGTGTCAACAGTTTTTCCACTCTCTCCAGGGATTCTACATGGTACGGCATGATGAACACCACAGACGACATCTTATGGGCCAGTGCCATGTCCAGAACTAAAAGGTTGTTGGTTGTGTCGTCAAAAAAGCCATAAATGCCTGAAAGACAGCATGAATGTATGACGTAAATGTGTAAAGGCAAATGATTGTCCTGCCAAAAAATTTCCTGCCAAAGCAAACAGCAGCTTTGGGTATAAATGTAAATTACTGTAAATGTAAATTACTCACTTGTAAGTAAGTGCGTTTTGAACACAGATTTTTATTATTATTATAATTTTTTTATGTACTTGCCAGGGTTAATATTAATTACATTCAAATGAAAATTATGATAAAAAAATCATATCTATAATATATAAAAAAAAAAGTTTAACTAAATGTAACTAAATATTTTATATATTAATTGTATATATATTTTATATGTAAAATATATCTAACAAAATATTGATATGTATTACATTTTTTGTAAATTAATTGTAAATTAAATTCACAAATTTACAAATTTTGTAAATGAAATTACATGTCATTTTAGTCTTAATATTCTTTAAGATAAACACAAATATATTCTTTAAAATTAAAGAATATGAGATGACAAAATACTGAACAAAATTTATATGATATTGTCATCACAAACACTAATATATTATTTATTTAAATATATAAAATATTTATAAATTATAATAGAATAAATAAATATTTGAATTGTTAGTTTAATTTTGTTGTTTAATTTTAAATCATCTTGTTTTTGTTGAGTAAAATTACATGCCATTTCATTGAGATAAATTGACTAAAATTTATCAATATGTAGTAATAATGGCTAAACTTAAGGGATATTTTTGTCAAACTGCAAAAAAAAAAAAAGATTATTAATACATAAGATATTTAAAACTAAATATCTAACTTATTTTAATATTTAGTTTAATTTTGCACTTACTTATAAATACAAATTTAATTTTTATTGACTTAGGTGCATGTTAGTAAAATTGACTAAAATTAAAGAACCCAACATAGAATACACAAAAATTCTATAAACATTAACACTACTACTGTCCCAATAATTAATTTCTAATGAAAACATAAACAAACAAACAAAAATTCCTCGATAACGAACCACTAAGCTACACATCATTTTTTGTTTCAGGAATCACATCTGCTTTAACCATGGCCTCACCTGTGCGGTGCATCATGGGTACAGAGACGGTGTAGGAGCGATGCACTAAGAAACCACGATTATCTACCATCTTATGATGGAACTGCTCATCCCAGTGTGCTGGAGAGAAAACAGAGCAACGAATTAGTTAAAGAATCTACATATTGCTCTTAATTCTAAAAGTGTCCAAGACTTACGTTTATAAAACATGGCATTGATGATCATGGCTCCATCTGTCTTCTCCACATCTTTGGTCACCTCGGGCAGCTTGCCATCAGTGGACTTTGATGCCCATGCATTGATGGCCTTCACCGCACTGCGCTTGTCACGGAAGTTTATTTTGGAGTGCTCATAGTTATAATGCTTCTTGCTGCTCTTCAGAAAGTTGTCGACGAAGCTCACAGAGCTGGGCCCGTACAAACGGTTGCTGATCTTCCAGGTGACATTACGTGCTGTTGAGTTACTGACCTCAGTGAGAAGCTCCGACAGCCCAGAGTGCAGCTGCTCATCCTTCACCGTAGTGGCGCTCAGGACGGTTTTGACCTGAGAAGCAGTGTTGGATTTCCCTCCAAGAGCCACCAAACCCAACGAGGAGGCCACAACCACGGGGGAAATCAGAATGTTCTCGATGTCCTTCTCTTTTGCCAGGTTGTGGTACAGGTTGAAGGCCAAATTGGCACTGTTGTCTGCCAGGATGGAGGCATGGCTGCTGAGGGTCTTGCCCCCGCTCACAGTAGCCAGTAAGCACAGGAGAACCACGCTTGACACCAACATGATTTTGGAGGTGGTAAGTTTGCAGCCTATTACGGTAGAAAGGTTTAGTCAGTTATTTTAGATAAATATGAGATGGTTTCTTTTATGTGCAGAGCTGTAGACTGTGTTCCTGACCAGAGAACTGAGAGTAGCGCCAAGATATATTAGAGCTGTAATTTTAAATTCCCATAGCCTTTAATGGCACGCCTGCTATGCTAAATGAAGTCAAGCAGACGTTTAAGGCAGTAATGTTACATAACTGCCACGTGCACAGCTGTAACCTCACTTAGCTCTCTTTATCATAACATATTTTTGTTTATTCCTTGCTGAACATAAAAATATATGTTTAAGAATGTTTCAGCTGTTTGCACTACCATTTAAATGCTTGGGGTTGGTAAGATTTGTCAATGTTTTTGAAAGAAGTATCTTATGCTCACCAAAGCTGCATTTATTTGATCAAAAATACAGTAAAACCAGTAATAACTCTTTTCTGTATTTTTCTGATGGCAAAGCTGAATTTTCAGCATCATTACTCACATGATCCTTCAGAAATCATTCTAATATGCTGATTTGATACTCGAGAAACATTTATTATTATCAACATTTGTTAAATATAAAGTTGAACAGCATTTATTTGGTATAGAAATCTTTTGTAACATTATAAATGTCTTTACTATCTCTTTTGATCAATTTAATGAATCCTTGCTGAATAAAAATATATTTTCTTTCAAAAAAAAAATTGTGCTGACCCCCAAACTTTTAAACAGCTGCGTATAATAACACATAACTTTTCACAGAAAAAAGCTGTGCAGCCACATATACAAATTTCATGGCTCCCAGAGTCATCTTACGCCGGATAACCGTTGTCCAATCAGCACTGCCAGGATGGCAGGAAGTTCTGACACTAGTGTGGGAACAGTAGACTTCAGACAGTTTGTGCAGCTTTTCCCCTCCCCTCACCACTGAACGGCCCAAAATGTTGCCTTCGGCCGTGCAAAATGCACCATACCCCGCACCCTCTCAATGAATGACCTTTTGTTATGCCTACATGTCAGAGCCTGAAGGAGCAATGGAGAACATTTGGAACTGTAGTGTAAGCCGGAAACCTTCGGAATCATCACACAAACACGGTAAATTAAAGCACTTACAGTAGCTGTTTATAAGCATCTTTTCACCTTTGAGTAAAACTTTAAAAGTGACAATGTCTCATACAAGCTTCTGTTTTACATTTCAAAATTTAAAATGAAGGATTCTGTTATGGAATACCACAGGTTTTCATTAAATTTTTCATACTGCCAATGAAGCCTGAATGCAAAATTTGTTTTCACAGCTGTAACGGTCTCTGTTACTCACCTCTCAGACCTCCCAAAAACTTCTGCAGCCTCTCGGATCTGTCGGCTTCCCCTGACACCAAATCCTTCATGCAGACTTTATAGGCTGGAAAAGAAACTTCTGGAAGTTGGGAAAGGAGTATTATAATGGTTCCTGTTTTTCTGTGAGACCTCCCCCAGATCCAGTTACTGTGGGAACTGGACTCTCTCCTCAAGGTCCTAAAGGCAGCAGGAACTGCCCCCTTTCCTGCTTACACACTCACACAATGGCTAAACTGAAGTGCTTTTTCATGCAAAGAAAATGGTGAGTATGAAAAAAGGTGGATGTAATTCAGAAATCTGGATTTACTGATTGACATTATGATTAAAACATCCTAGTAAGAAGTAAACTAATTTAGTCTAAAACCTGGTGTTAATACTTGATTTTTAAAATGACATTTCATTTATTATTTTTATTATTATTTTCATAATTTGTTCAGAAAATGCAAAGTATATTATAAAAGTAACAGTAAAAATAAGAAGTTTAGACATTGTTCTACTTCCACCCCCACCCTATCCATCTCTCCTCCCTCTCTCTTCTGTGTGCCACGTTTTAGTGGGTTGTGTCTTGGCCTGCAAGCGACAGCAGACAAAACAGAGGTTTTATCTGTCTAGTTGGGTATAAAGCATGCATTCTGGTTTCTATACGTTCTCATAAAAAAACAAATTAGACATTCTTTATGCAATAATATGCTATGTATCTTCCTTTTCTTTATATAGCACTAGAAATCCTGTTGTACAAACATGAAGAACTGGAATGCATGAAGAATCCCAGAGGAACATTTTATTGCTTGCTCTTTTAAAGCTCAGGAGACTTAGAAAGGTCTCAGTAATGTTTCATACAAGTGTCCTTCTCTCAGTGCTGCCAAAACATGTCTTAATGCATTACATGCAGCGGCCGGCTTGCCAAAGTCCTATATTCTATATTTAAATCAAAACCAGCCTTTATTTTGACTAAATGTGAATCTGATCTGACATTGCGGTTGCGTTTCTGTTTGTTGTAACTTCAATATGACTGTTGGTGGGATATTTCACGTTATGAATGAACAATCTATGATTAATATCAGATCGGTGGAAACCTGCCCAGCTATTGCTAACTCTTCCGTGACATAGAAGGCAAAGGAATTTAGCTCTGAACATGTTTTAAATGTTGTCTGCTCTTTGTGCTTTGGAGGCAGAGCAGATATTATCACTGCGCTGTGGTGGTGGTGGTGGTGTCTGGTGTCTGGTGTGTGTCTAAACTGTAAACTAAAACAGTGTCTTGTACTCTTCTACTACCTTAATGTTGACAACCGTATACTCCTACATTTAAAATTTCTGTAAGCAGTCATTGGAAGCTTTTTGTGACCATGGTAAACACTATATCAACGTTTATGAACTTAAAGGCTACACTAATCACGTATAGCTAGCTACTGTGGCGCTAATGACGCTTGATCAAGAGGAGGAGGAGGAGGAGGAGGAGGAAGAAGAGATGGAGACGCGCAGCTCCTCCCCAGGGCTTTCGGGTCGGATGGATTTACTCACTGAATGTCTTCGGTGAATCATAATCCTCCAAACACAACGTGAAAACACGTTATATTGACATAATTCATATAAACCGTCGCTGGTAATCGTGTCAGGCAGACTGCATTTGAAACACCGCGCACTGACGGAACTTAGTTTGTAGTTTAATTCCAATAATATCATATACCTTGATAAGTTGAGAGTGCTGAATGTCTGTTTAACATCTAAAGAAAGAAAAAGACGAGCTACAACACAAGTTTAAGAGGAGAACACTGGAGAAAAAGAACTCTGAGTACCTGCGCTGATCACCTTGCCGACGAGAAGGTGAGTCTGGATAAGTAGCCTGTACTTAAGCATGTTTACCATCACATGCATATGTACTACGTTCATTTTCATTTGCTTTTATTGACACATATATGTGCAATAAGTAAACGAAGCCACTTTCGGTGATCTAAAACTTCATTTAATCTTGATAGAACTGAGTTCCCTTATGAAAGTATGACTGTACAATATTATATTTCATGCTTTTGAATTATATATTCATACATATTGCTGTACAAATGTTTTTGGGAAAAGCTTCATTGTGTAAGTCTGTTCTAACAATTACTCTTCACCTTAAGTTATAAATACTCAGTGTATATGATCTGATTACAGCAGCAGAGGTGGTAAGTTGTCAGGTTTTATTCTAAAGTGGGGCATGTTGTCACATTTTATGGGGTTGTCACAATAGAATATACCTATCGTAAATATGTCAGCAACAAAACAATATTTTCTAAATCCAGTTAATCCTGAAGTGATCCTCACTTGTAGAGATGTTGGTGATAATTTGTTTTCCCGGTAGACGCTTGACCCCCTGTTCCCCAACTCGTTTGGCAAGGCTTCTGAACTGGACACTAGCCATTAGCCATTAGTTCTCTGTAAAATCCCATCAGGAATGAACAATTAGTATGTTTGTGCACATGCTGCTCTGAAGTGTCTGAAAGTAGTGTTATTTCAAGGTTGGATGTCTCATTCTTGGCTTATAAATCTGACTTAAAGATGCATGTAGAAAAGGAATGGGGAGAAGCACTTCAAGACCCAAGGCTGCTGAAAAGACCATTGCGTTTGGCCCACTGGTCACTTGAGGGGACGGTCTGGAGTGAGGCAGGAAATTAAGCAGACAATAGCTTACTGTTTCTGGCAATCGTACCTGTTTGGAAAGTCCAACAGCCGTGGAAGGGCAAGAAGGTCTGGAGTTAGAGCTGGCGGGAATACGGCTCTAAGCAGCAGACTCAATTTACTCTCCTGATGTCAGAGAATTCAGGCTTTTGTAAGTCTTTAAAGCTCAGTGTCATGGAAACAGGCTGGAGCATGAATCCCCACACCAACACAGCTGCATACACACACACTTACACTATACACTACCTAAAAAAATTTTTTTAAGCACACAAAGGTTGCATTCATATGCTCAGAAATAAGTAAAAACAGCATTACTCCGATCTTCAGTGTCACACGATCCATCAGAAATCATTCTAATATGCTGATTTGTTCACGAAACATTTATTATATTATTAATGCAGAAAACATTTGTGATGCTTCATAATTTTGTAGAAACCATGGTACAGTTGATGAATAGAAACTTCAAAAGAACAGTATTTATTTGAAATGTTTTGTAACATTATAAATGTCTCTGTTGTTTATCAGTATATCAGTATATTTACACTGAACTCCCCAGGTGTAAAGCTTCCTCAACCTCTCAATACCCTATTGAAGTTGGGAATGATTCGAATGAACTTAAGTACAGTTACTTTCCAGCTGAGAATAACACCCTCTGAATGTATCTGACGTTCATGCAGATACACTTAGAGAGATAGTTCACAAAAAAATTATGATAAATGTCACAATGTAAGTCAGTGGGATCCGCTTGTATATATATAATATTTTCTAAATCCAGTTAATCCTGAAGTGATCCTCACTTGTAGAGATGTTGGTGATAATTTGTTTTCCCGGTAGACGCTTGACCCCCTGTTCCCCAACTCGTTTGGCAAGGCTTCTGAACTGGACACTAGCCATTAGCCATTAGTTCTCTGTAAAATCCCATCAGGAATGAACAATTAGTATGTTTGTGCACATGCTGCTCTGAAGTGTCTGAAAGTAGTGTTATTTCAAGGTTGGATGTCTCATTCTTGGCTTATAAATCTGACTTAAAGATGCATGTAGAAAAGGAATGGGGAGAAGCACTTCAAGACCCAAGGCTGCTGAAAAGACCATTGCGTTTGGCCCACTGGTCACTTGAGGGGACGGTCTGGAGTGAGGCAGGAAATTAAGCAGACAATAGCTTACTGTTTCTGGCAATCGTACCTGTTTGGAAAGTCCAACAGCCGTGGAAGGGCAAGAAGGTCTGGAGTTAGAGCTGGCGGGAATACGGCTCTAAGCAGCAGACTCAATTTACTCTCCTGATGTCAGAGAATTCAGGCTTTTGTAAGTCTTTAAAGCTCAGTGTCATGGAAACAGGCTGGAGCATGAATCCCCACACCAACACAGCTGCATACACACACACTTACACTATACACTACCTAAAAAATGTTTTTTAAGCACACAAAGGTTGCATTCATATGCTCAGAAATAAGTAAAAACAGCAATATCGTAAATATTAATTAATATATTCATTCGTATTAATAACTATTATTACTATTTAAAATAAATATTTTCTATGTTAATACAATTGAAAATGTTATTTATTCCTGTGATGTACAGCTGAGTTTTCAGCATCATTACTCCAATCTTCAGTGTCACACGATCCATCAGAAATCATTCTAATATGCTGATTTGTTCACGAAACATTTATTATATTATTAATGCAGAAAACATTTGTGATGCTTCATAATTTTGTAGAAACCATGGTACAGTTGATGAATAGAAACTTCAAAAGAACAGTATTTATTTGAAATGTTTTGTAACATTATAAATGTCTCTGTTGTTTATCAGTATATCAGTATATTTACACTGAACTCCCCAGGTGTAAAGCTTCCTCAACCTCTCAATACCCTATTGAAGTTGGGAATGATTCGAATGAACTTAAGTACAGTTACTTTCCAGCTGAGAATAACACCCTCTGAATGTATCTGACGTTCATGCAGATACACTTAGAGAGATAGTTCACAAAAAAATTATGATAAATGTCACAATGTAAGTCAGTGGGATCCGCTTGTTGTTGGTGCACATACATTCATCAATATCTTCAGGGTGAGTAAAGGATGACAGAGTTTTCATATTTCATTTTTGTCTGAACTGTCACTTCACTAATAGGGCAACAGATGTGATGTTGACATCAGGTCCGTGTTTGTTTGTGTGTGTGTGTGTGTGTGTGTGTGTGTGTGTGTGTGTGTGTGCTCTGCCTCAGTTAAACGGTCACACCAGAGTGTTAACTCACTCAGACAGGGTCGTTTTCAACAGGAAGACATGTCAGAAGGAGATAATGACTTCTTTTGTTTGATGCAATATTGTCTTTTTGTAGGTGAACACAGGATGCATGTGAATGATTTAACCAGTGCGTTGCAGACCTGTAGACATTGTCTAAGCGCTGTACACAAAACCCAACAAAGGACAGTACATCTAATCTAATCACTGATACTAAAGGTGTTAGACCAGTCTTGATCACGCAGCAGGAAGTGTGGAAAAGTGAAAACCCAGATGCTTTCATATTCTCACGCATTCATTTTAGCATTTTCATATCGATTTGTGACACATCCATCGTGACTTGAAGAACTGCGGTTATGGGATGGCTTGTGAGGGATCAAATGTTAATGTCTGTTCCAAATGAGTCAAAGGAATACAATTATTATGGAATATGAAGCAGGATTTTTTTGAGGAAATGACTAATGAAGACTCGTAGTAGATTGTTTGTGTATGAGAGTTATGTATGATATGCTAATCTGTCTGAGTGGGTGCTTCTGGTGGACAAAGATCAAATCTGCTGGCTGGGTGTTAGCCCTCTTTGATTACTGTCATTGAAATCTGTTGTTTTTTATTGGAGCATCTGGTGTGGTGATGCTGGGTCAGTGACTGACTTATGGGTTTGTGATGGGTTTATGTATTATTTGAGGGAAATCAGTTATGCCTTTACATCATTCCAAAAGAATTTCAGATTAAAATAACCAAGTTTTACCAGTAATGGTCTTTTTATTTATTAATTACATAATTAAAGGATTTAAAGGGATTTAAGGGAATAAAGAAGAACAGTAAAATAATTAGAATTTATTGCAAAGCAATTAATTCAAATTTTTTGAAAATAATATTTTTATTTTAAATTACACACTTTTTAAATTTCCACATTCACTCTTAATGTATGCCTAAAAGCCAAAAATGGCTCTGTTAATGTTTTTTGTCTAGTCACATTTGGTTGTTAATTCCATGAATCATGTAAATGACAGCCTATGGTTCTGAATTAAAAGCGTGACATTTGACTAAAAAGTTGAGTAGTTTTCATGACTGGATATTATTGTCAGTCTTTCAACATTTCTATTGTAAATCAGCTGTCAGATATTAAATATTTAGTTACTTACATCTTCCTTTGTGATCTTTATCTGCTAAAACTGAAGTGTTCTACTGTACGTGAATTCATGTAAACAGTATCAGCCAAAATTCTTTGATTTGATTGGCCATCTCAGTCATTCTGACATGTTTAGAGTCATAAGTTGTAATTAAAGAAAATTCAAAGGTTTGTGATTGACAGTATGCTGAACTGAACTTTGGGAATATGGTGACTGCAGACTGACAGAGAGGGCCGCTTTGCCTCTGTCGGTTCGCATCTGAATATCTGATTCTGTAAAACCTAGAATTCTGTATGTGTGTCTCTCATAATCAAAGAGCTGCTGTCACACAGAGTCCTGTAGGACCTGCTCTTAACCATTTACTGACCATCCACTGACTGTCAGATGCAAATTAAACACAAAACTGGCAAGAAGAGTGAGTGGTCCAGCTAAATATTATCTGATTGACCAGGTTGGTGGCATAACTGCATATTCTTCTTTATTTTGAAGTTATTTGTAGGTACAAAATAACCAGTACTTACTACTTTTGGATGAATAGAAAAAAAAGTCTACATACAATTCTGATCATTTTCCCAGTAAAGATGCACCATTATTTAAACGTTGCTTGATGCAAGTAAGCTTATAATTATTTTTGTGTTATGGTCAATAACCCATAAATGGTCAATAAATGTTAATGTCAAGTTCTGTCATGAAACTCTAGATGGCGAAGGCTGATGGGTCGTTAATGCAAACTGATGATATTCACAGCATTAAACTACTTGGCACACGCTGATTGGTTCATATTGTATACGCAGCCAATAAGCTTGCTGCTTTAGGTTATTATGGCTGGTTAGCATTCAGAGTTCCTCTGAAACCCTCCACCTTCCCCAGCTCCACCTGTATAGACCTGCTATGGGTTATTATATTATGCTATTTATGCAGCAGTACTGTATGTCTTAAATATTCACAGCACCGTATCGACGTATGAATTTGCAGTATCAAGTTCCTGTACTTGCTTTGCAGCAGCAGCAGCAATAATCTACAACTACAGTAATAACCAACAGCAGCAGCAATTCAGCAGCAGAAGCTTAGCAAATCTGTTCTGCCAAGACCAAATACATTAACAATGTCATATCCATTACCATGCTAAAATCTTACAATATTGTCATGATATAATTTTTTTTACTATTTTGTCTAAATAAATGAAAAAATTATGCAATTTGCTTAATATTGCATTTAACAGTGTTATTAAATTATTGTTGTTTTTAAATGTTAACTTTAAGGGAGCCTTAGATTATGGCAAAGGTAATCTAAATATAAAAATTGGTGAAATAAGCATGAAGAATTAACTATCCAATATCAATGATACCGCTAAAGGAAAAATAATTAAATACATAAATAAATAATAATTGTCAACATTAACATATATACGCATATAATAATTTTTATTTCATTGTCTTGTTAAATGCTGTCAAAAAAGATTTTTTTGCTTTGTATTTCACTTGGCGTGGTTAAGTCACATTACTGTCGACCTACAGATTCCTGCAATTATTACTGACGTATTGTTTATTCTCTGGCGCTGTAGGATTTTTTCTGGTATGTTTTCCTAAGATACTGCATTGCTTGAAATGTTTTGTTTATTTATTTATTTATATTTGCTAAAGCAATTTATTGTTATTATATTATTATTGTGGACCATATATACTTTTTACTGTGCAGTCAGCAGTATTGTAGTATTCAGTTCTGATCTGTTTATTCTTTTCCATGTTCTATCCAGTTTGAAGCTCGTGATGATTCAGTTTGTGGGTTTTTGTACTTTCTTTTCACCTCCCCACAAGTTGTTATAAATGCTCCTTCGGGAGTGAACACACACTCGCACACCCATGGCCATTAGTTCATCTCTCTATTTGAACAGGCTCTCTGAAGTATAACACCTCAGCATTGAGAACGAACTCTTCAGAAGCTCTGCCATTGGCTGGTTTAACTTTGTGTCATCACTGCTAGCCCCGCCCACTCTATAATTAGAGCAGGGTGACGATGTGTCCTACCCGATGTGCTCATGAGCAGGTCTGGAGGAGCTGATGGGATTGAGGGATTAGCAGCTGTCAGCTGTGCAGAATGAATGAACAGAACAGTGAAATGTGTCCTCCACTGTAGAGTGACTCCACCACAATCCACAGACCAATAAAACATGAGTCAGTGCATTATTCAGTTCTCTGTCAGGGTGTGTGGAATCACTAGAAAACTATACGCGAGCTGTTATTGTTGGGAATTGTATTTAAGACATGTCAGATGACTGTTGTTGTGGTCTTTGAAATCTCAGAGTTGGTGCAAAAACGTTGAGTTGTGTTTTGTTGGAAATAATAGTCATTGGTCTTCATATTCATAATGCAATTACATCTTTCAGTTTTATTTAAGTTGTCAATCAGTGGTCCAATGTAGGGTGAATAGGGGTCATCTGAGACATTGGGTGATGTGGAATGTGGAATGACTAGCTCTGATATGTATATTTTTAACGCTTTCTTTTTTATTTAGGAAATTAATACTTTTATTAGACAAGGACACATTAAATTGATCAATAATGAGAGTAAAGACTTCTGTAATAATAAGGAAGATTTATATATAAAATAAATGCTGTTCTTTTGAACTTTCTATTTATCAAAGGATCCTGAAAAAATTTATTATGCTTTCCAGAAAAATATTAAGCAGATGTTTTTAACATTGATAAATGTTTCTTGAAAACCTAATCAGCCTATTAGAATTATTTCTGAAGGATCGTGTGACACTGAAGACTGGAGTAATGATGCTGAAAATTCAGCTTTACATCACAAGAATAAATACAGTTTCAAATATATTCAAATAGAAACCAGTTCTTCAAAATTGTAATAATATTTCATAATATTACCGTTTTTGCAGTATTTGTTTGGTCAAATAAATGCAGTCTTGGTCAGCATAAGAGACTTCTTTCTTCAAATACATTAAAATATCATTAGCAAATCAAAACATCAGGATATTCTAGTTGGGTTGTAATGTGAGGTGATGGCGTGAGAAGTCAAAAGTTACCCTAATTCACCCTGCATTTGAACGAATCACTTACAGAATCTCAGGACGTTGTCATTAGATCATTAGATCTATTTCACACCTCCACAGGAACGAAAGGTCTTTTGGGGTTCTGAAAGGGTGAGTGCCAGCAGGATGCAAGCCATCTGATCTGCTAACTCAACTTAGATGTCTCTCTGCACCTTGCGTTACCCAACATATTCATGTACTGCAAAATAATCACAAAAAAAACATGTCTTTCAAAGTCATATACATACTATATTCCTAGTTGAAGTGTTGAGTACTTGCGGTTCATGAAAATTAGAATCAACAGAATTTTCTTGGGCAAAAAACTAGCCTATTTAATTTAAAGGGGTCATATGATGCGATTTAATTTTTTCCTTTCTCTTTGGAGTGTTACAAGCTCTTGGTGCCTAAAGAAGATCTGTAAATTTGCAAAGACTAAAGTCTCAAATCCAAAGAGATATTCTTTATAGAAGTTAAGAGTCAGCCACACCTACCTGAAACGGCTCGTTTGAACACGCCCCCACATATCTACCTCACTATGTGGGAAGATTTGCATAACGCCGCCCAAATGTTCACGCAAAGAAAGAAGGCGTAACTTTTATTCTCACTGTAGTATTGTTGCCACTGCCGCCATGTCGTGAAGGCGCTGTGTGTTTCGTTGTGAAAGCGAAGCTACTTTGTTTGGCCTTTCCAAAGAGGACGATATCCACTTCGTCATGCCTGGAGCTGATCTGTGATCACAAATGCAGACAGAGTTTTATGTTTACGCGGCGCGATGCAATGCAACGCAACGCGTAAAAAGACAGTATAAGTCATTATAATCAGTAATTATGTCCCCACTGGATGCAACAAATGCCTCGTTTGTAATGGGTTTTAATGTTTTTGTGTCGTCGCTCCGGCCGGACACGGCATCAACAGAATGTGAGGGGCGTAACATTTCCGACTCACGCTTGAGGTATTCGGCCAATCACAACGCACTGGATAGCTGGCCAATCACAGCACACCTCGCTTTTTCAGACCGATGAGCTTTGTAAAAATTGACACGTTTCAAAAAGGCGGGGCATAGAGGAGAAACAATAATGTACAGTATGTGGAAAATAATGTGTTTTTTTTACTTTAAACCGCATAAACACATTTCATTACACCAAATACACCAAATAATGTTCTTTTTAGCAGCATCATATGACCCCTTTAAAAAAAAGAGTGTAATTAGTTACATCCTTGTCCAAATGAAATCTGAGTGATATCTGACAGATTCAGTACTTAAACTCCAGCCATTGTTCCATGTTCTTGCTGCTTTTCCTTCTACAAACAAGCTTGTGAGCATTGTCATGTCATTTAACATGTACATCTGGAAAAAGTTTAATATTATTTATGTATATTTTTTTATTACTTTTATGGTGTAGTATGCCACAGGTTTCTGAATAACATTTCAAAATCAGAAACAACTGAATACACACAGTCATTCACTGAGTGAAATCTTTTCACTCTCAGCACCAGGTGAACCGAGACAAGTTTGATTATTACATCACCCTTTAACAATAAAGCTCCGCCCTCTCAATCTCCAGCAGCGACCTTGCCTGGTCTCCCAGGAAACATGCTTTGGTGCCAGGCCATGCGGACCCGGGTTTTGTTGCTCCGTCTCTCTCTCTCTCTCTCTCTCTCTCTCTCTCTCTCTCTCTCTCTCTTTCTGAAAGATCCCACTGTGCTGAAAATGTTCCGTTGCTGCTATAATTCGCTGCGGAACAGTGTGTGGTTTCTGTGGTGAAGGAATTTAATTAAATTCTTGTCATTTTGTTCTTAAACTTATTAGTTACTTAAGCTCACATTTGATCATGCTCTTTACAACATTAAGACATCTTAAAAGCTACGTATTTGATCTCAGCGGCTTTTTACATCCCCTGCCACACTTGATATGAAGTGCTGATTGTAAAGCCCTAGGGTTTCAGATGTGAACATGTTGTGAAGGATATAAAGAGAGCTATTAAAAGTCCAAATTTGGAATCATATAAATAAAAAATAAAGTCTTGTCAGGACTGTCACTGACTGTTGGTTTGACATCTGTCTGATTTGTAACATTCTTCATTGGGATAAAAGTGTCTGCTAAATGAATAAATGTCTGTCTGGAGGACACATGTGTTTACATCACTTCCTGTTTTTGTTTTTCAGTGGGAATGTTCATGGTTTTTCCTCCTCTGCTGTTCGTTTCTCCTTCTCCTCGTCTGGTCCTACTTCTGGTTGGAGGCTCGTAATGACTACAATGAGTTCAACTGGTGAGTTCAGCCTGATGTTTGGAGGAACCTGCTGTTTTAGCAATGACATCAGCTGGTCATTAACTGAACCCCGCTGTGTGTCCTCACCACGAAGCTGACAGCAAGCCATGTTTGCACATTTCATTGCTAGAGCATGTTTTATGAGTTTTCTAGTTTTATTGCAAGGATTACTCTTAGTTATATTCGCAAACATGGATTGCTTAACAAATTTCTGAATTAATTTTACACACTAAGGGCCAGTTTTACTAAACCGGACTAATTAGCGATAGAACGCAATTCCAAAACCGTGCCGATGAGCGTGGAAATTTCTGCGGGTGATTTACTAACAACGCGCAAATTAAAGAACACAGACGCAACATCTCATTTACATATCGACCAACGCAAGGTACCAAGCGCAGCGCAAATTACCGTAATCACAAATAAAGAATAAAGGCACAAAACGTTGAAAAGAGCCAGAGGCCAAAAAAAGTAGGGTTGCAAGAAGTTTTGATAGACCTGGTATTGTGTGACTCCTAGTTGAGGGTTCCAAGTCGTCTTTTATTTCCTGAAGCAAATTAAAAATAACATGGCTTGGCAAACGATATGTTCAGATAATGTGTTAATCTGGCATTCCAAATAAATTAATTGTGTGTTTATGCGGTTTAAGGTTAAAAAACACATTATTTACCACATACTGTACATTATTGTTTCTCCTCTATGCCCCGCCTTTCTGAAATGCGTTGATTTTTACAAAGCTCATCGGTCTGAAAAGCGAGGTGTGCTCTGATTGGCCAGCTATCCAGTGCGTTGTGATTGGCCGAATACCTCAAGCGTGTGACGGAAATGTTACGCCCCTCACCATACTGTGATGCCCTGTCCGGCCGGAGCGACGAGACAAAAACATTAAAACCCATTATAAACTAGGCATTTGTTGCATCCAGTGGGGACATAATTATGGATTATAATGACTTATACTGTCTTTTTACGCGTTGCATAGCATCGCGCCGCGTAAACATAAAACCATGTCTGCATTTGTGATCTAAGAAATTACAAACTACAAATGCTACTCTACACTGCTCAAAACCCGCGTTTGAATCGTCAGTGGCAAATTCTTTAAATATAAAAAACGTACTTACAGTCTGTGAGTCAGAACAACCGGCGTTGTAGTCTACTCTACCAGGATCAGGAAACAGTCCTCCATAAAATGCGCTGCACACATCTGAATATTTGGGTTGAAGTGTTCT
The DNA here is from genome assembly GCF_001515645.1 of Sinocyclocheilus grahami. Lineage (NCBI taxonomy): Eukaryota > Metazoa > Chordata > Actinopteri > Cypriniformes > Cyprinidae > Sinocyclocheilus > Sinocyclocheilus grahami. Next base: position 1,104,999 of record NW_015505232.1, on the reverse strand, counting down.
GGAACAGTGTTGTAAATACAACTTAACCACTGATTTCTAGTCGTGTCCTCTTTTGGAAGGCCAAACAAAGTAGTTTCGCTTTCACAACGAAACAGCGTCACACACCGCGGCCTTGAGTGAGCGGAGGCCGGCTTGAGTGAGCAGAGGCGGCAGGCTTGAGAAAGGCACGGCCAGCGGATTCGACGAAGGAGCGTCCAGCGGGCTTGCGGCAACCACATGTGACGACCCCGGGCTGAACTCTGCTTCGTCCACGGTGAAAGCCGATCTGGCGATCCACAGTGCAAAGTTGATGTATTTCCTCAGCGACCAGCACGGATCAGCTGTAGGCATGACGAAGCGGATATCGTCCTCTTTTGGAAGACCAAACAAAGTAGTTTTGCTTTCACAAAGAAACACAGCGCCTTCACGACATGGCGGAGGTGGCAACAACAATACTACAGCGAGAATAAAAGTTACGCCTTCTTTCTTTGCGTGAACATTTGGGCGGCGTTATGCAAATCTTCCCACATCGTGACATAGACATGTGGGGGCGTGTTAGAACGAGACGTTTTAGGTAGGTGTGACTGACTCTTAACTTTTATAAAGAATATCTCTTTGGATTTGAGACTTTAGTCTTTGCAACTTTACAGATCTTCTTTATGCACCAAGAGCTTGTAACACTCCAAAGAGAAAGAAAAAATTGAAATCGCATCATATGACCCATTTAAAATAGAGGAGGCACACTAATTGTATTGGTCTGGGATCGCTGCCAATTATTATTATTATTTGCTAACCACTTTAAAATAGCTTTTTGGTTGCTTTTAGTCAGAAAACGTAAAGAAAACGACACGCATACAGCAAGATAATATAATTTCACTTACCTGGCCTATCACTTGAAGCAAACATTCATCCCTTCTTAAAAGTCTGTGTTAAAAGAGAGCTGCCTGTTGTGCTATTCAATTAAGCTGACTGCTGTAGCCTATATCCAGCTTAGGCGTGTTTTCCCTTTTTTTAAATTTGTATATATACTGTTTGAATGACAGCTTGGTAAATCTGTTGGCATTCAAATATTCAATATCGCTACTCGTATGGTACATTATCAGCGCAGCGGCAGACGTTCAAACTAATATCATGTAATTTACATCTCTATGATGATTGGTTGATATCAGAAGGGAGGCTAGCCTCCCTTGCAAGGTTTCTTTTCTCAACACTCCTCAGTGCTGAAAGTGAACATTCAATGGTGATTGGCTAATTTGTTTTTACCAATGGAGGCACGAGAGCCTCCCCCTTCCCTTCTCTATCACGTAGCAATTGTAATTACATCAGCAGATTCGGCACATTCCCGATAGAAAAGCGGCGCTTTCCAACTTCATTAACATGTTATGGTATTACAGCTGTGAAATTACAAACAAAAAATACACATTCTGAGACATGAACTGAAATGAATTGTGAATTTTATTAACATTAAATCGTCCTCCTCCCATTTTCACCTCAAAATTATGGGCAAGCTGTGCCTCCCCTGCCTCCCCCGACGAGCCACTACTGCCTACAAATGCATATTCAATAAGGTCATGCGCAAATATAACTGTGTCCATGCCTTTTCAGTGCTAATTCGTCACTGTGCGTCTTTAGTAAATCCTGACAATACTATTTTAATGCCAAAAGACAGTTTGCGCTGGCGCAAGTTGTTAGTAAAACTGGCCCTAAGTGTTGGAAAGCCTCATGTATGTAAAGCATGCTTTGTTTTTTTTATCCCTGCTGGTATGAGAGCTGAGGGTTTTGTTTCTCTGGCAGGTTGTTATATAATCGTTCGGCCATTTGGAAGGATGGCACAGTCCCCATTCTCGCCACAACACTCACAGGATTCACTTACACTGCATTTTTAATGGTGAGCGCTCTTCACACGTGCACATGTGGCATAGAGAAAGTGAGCTGCCTTTAAACTTTTTATGGCCTTTTAATTGTCGCATTCACATGGTGAAGCCATGACTGACTGCTTGTTGGTTCAAAACATCACCATTGTAGCCTTAATAATTGTGCACACACATATTTTTTAATATAATAATATTTTTTATCATAATTGATGTTATTGTTATATAGAAAATACAACACAATATCTTTAGAAAAGTTCATTTTTTTTATTACTTTTATATTTATGTATTATTTTTAATTATTATTTTATTTATAATTTGCTGTTGTATTTTTATTTCTTTTTTCAGATTCTTGCACTTTGTCACATTGCACTGGGACAGCAGCTTAATTTGTTCTGGATCCATAAGGTGAGACCAGGTTGGAAATCTGTTTAAGCCTAGAACTAGACTGAAGTTCTGAATGTATATTAAAACAAGTTTTATTTCCTACAGATTGTAGTTCTGGCCATTCTGCTCTCCACCATAACAGGAGTGGTGTCCATTGATGATTTCTGGCAGGACGAATGGGACATTGTCATCATTTCTCTGCAGGTTGGAGCAACCTCATCAGCATATTACTGTCCAGTGTCTTGAGAAATTTTTTGACAAGTAATTCAATGAATTGTATGTTTTTGCTGTTGTAGTTCACAGGGCCGTTCCTACACATCGGAGCTTTAGCTGCGGTCACAGCATTAGGGTGGGTCATCGCCAATCAGGTGGTGCGCATGGAAAGATCAAGTGAGTTGAAGGTCATGTGAGGGGAAAAGACAGACTGGGTCAAAGATAAGACGGCCCCTACACTTTGACAACATGTAATTGTAAAATATATGTGCACTACCCTTCAGTAAGTTTTTGCTTGTTTGTTTGTTTTTGAAAGAAAGGAATACTTTTATTCAGTGAGGATGTATTCAGTTTATCAAATGTGTGACAAATGCTATTCTTTTGAACTTTGTATTAATAAAAAAAATTTTTTTTTTTAAATTCTGTTTCCACAAAAATATTAAGTGCACAACTGTTATCAACATTGATAATAATAAGAAATGTTTCTTGAGTGGCAAATCAGCATATTAGAATGATTTCTGAAGGATCACGTGACATAAATCACATCCTAAAATATATATTAAAATAGAAAACAGTTCTTTTAAATGGTAATAATATTTCACAATATTAGTGTTTTTACTTTATTTTTGAACAAATAGATGCAGCCTAGGTGTGCAAAAAAAGATTGTTGATCCAAACCTTTTAAACAGTGGTGACGGTTTTTGAAATTTTTTTTTTTTGCATATGTTTGTGTGTTTATCCAGGGCTTCAATTTGTGACGCTGGTGATTTATGTGAGCATCCTCCTGGTTCTGTATCTGGTTCCCCTCTTCATCTCTTCTCCCTGCATCATGGACCGGTCCAAGCTCGGTCCTCGTCCTGCTGTCATTGGCCGTCGTGGAGCTCCAATGGTGAGTTTCATAATCCTGTTTTTTCAGGCCAGATGTTTGGCATCCAGGTTTCTCTCTGAAGTTTAGCAACAGTTAGAAAGCGCTGGAAGGATCGTGTGTCCCTGCTGTAGAGAGCCACACTTACACTCTTTCTAAACATTAAGTTGATTGTACAATGAAGATTTAACCGGTTTGTTTGACTTCCTCGAAGGAGTGTTAAGATAGTAACTCCCATTACACTCTTCCTCTCTCTCTCAGCTCGCTCCAGAACACACCATTATGTCCTTCAGTAAAGCACTGCAACAGAAGGTCACTGCCCTGGAAGCAGATGTTACCATCAGGTATTATTACTTTATGAAACATACCTCTCATACCTGAATGAATCATAATCTGTTCTATTTTATTTGATTTATTTTTAATTTGTGGTATTTATCTGGTTTATTTATTTATTTATTTTATCATACCTCTTTGAATTAATAGTAATTTATTTTATATTTTATTTTATTTTGTTTTATCGTATCTTTTTGAATGTGAGGAAAGAATGGCAGCAGCTCTAATTTGCTCGCAGTAACCTGACTCCAATGTGATTGGATGTTTTGTTTTTTTGCTTTAGTCTGGATGGAGTGCCCTTTTTGATGAGGGACCGCACACTACGCAGGACCACCAATGTGGGCAAACTGTTTCCAGCCCGTCAGGACCACGACGCCTCGTTCTTTAACTGGACAGAGATTCGCAGTCTCAATGCTGGACTTTGGTTCCTCAGGGTATTAAAATTTGATTCCTTCCTTATTTCTTTTGTCCATCTTCACAGTTAATAAAGATTTTGAGGTTGTTTGTCCCTCAGGATGACCCGTACTGGACGGTGCAGTACATGTCTGAAAAGGATCACAACCGCACGGCCAATCAGACGGTGTGTAGCCTCACGGAGCTGCTGCGTCTGGCTGCTAGAACAAACCGCTCCGTGATCTTCAGCCTGCGGCGACCTCCACCTCAACACCCCCGACACCAGCTCTGGGTCAGTGATGCACTGAAGGTCATTCAGAGATCCAGCATCCTACCAGAACAGGTGAGAGCACAAAACACACACAACATACATTTACACACTTAGCATTTAAAAAAAAAAAATCTATTGTCGTCTAAAGACCATCTTAAACCAACATCTGAACAGTGAAAATTTGTTGAAGTGTTGTCTATCATGCCTTATTCAGTCTAAATCTGAAATATTAAGGAAAAATATTCTTGATAAGCTTCTAACAGTTGAAAAAAACCTTCATGAGCTGCTTTATGTGCCCAACAATTCTAAGAAATTCAGAATTCATCTAAAAATATTTTATATTTATAATATACTTTTTATATATTTTTATATAATTTGTTGAAATGTTGTTTAATGTCTTATTCCAACAAAATCTTAAAAAGATTTTAAGACTTTTATCAACTATTTCATGTGCCAAAAATTCAAAAGCTTTTAAAAATATTTAATATTTAAAAATGTGTGTATTTATTCTTATATATTTAGCGGAAATATGTCCTATTATTCCATCTAAATCTTCTAACTCCATTTTAAATATTGATAAAATATTCCTAATAAATGTATAATATTAGAAAAGGTCTTTCTAAGCTAGTTTATGAGATAACCAATGAATTCATCTAAAATAAAAATGTATGTATTTATTTTTATATGACTTGAAGAAATTAGAAATCTCGTCTAATGTCTTATTCATTCTAAATTTTAAATATTGAGCAATAAATAAATATTTACCAGTTTTATATAATTAGTTGAAATGTTGTCTAATAGTTTTAATATTCAGTAATGTTCAGAAAAATATGAAAAGTGCTTAATTAGCTACTCTGTGTCTGTGTGTGTGTGTGTGTGTGTGTGTGTGTGTGTAGGTGATGTGGACTCCTGACTGGTACAGGAAGAAGGTGCGTGCAGCGGTTCCTCTCCTTCAGCAGACGTCAGATGAGAAACTTCCTGTGGCTGAGCTGAAAGAAAGAGGGATCAGTTCTCTGACCCTGCACTACAGCCAGGCCAGAGCTCAGGATATCAGGTACACACACACACACACACACACACACACATTCAGAAGTCAGCAGACATCTGCCTTTCTCAGTCTGTATTAAATAGCATACTGAAAGCATTTTGCATTGAAATACAACATCATAACCAGCCAGCTATTGCTATTACGGTAAAATCATAGTATATTAAAATGTTAATATGGAGTTATCATATGGCATACAGTTATTTAAAATATGAAAAGGTGAAATGTCAAATTAAAATATTTGATCAATTTTAATAGATGTATTTAGATCATTTATGGGTCTGTTTAATGTTTTGAGAACTCATTTTTATTGTTATTTTTATTACTATGATGCATTTAGAATTATATGTAATATATATTTTAATGTGTGAAGTTTAAATTTATACATGCATGCATACATACATATATTTTATCATCAATTTTATTGTTTCATTTATATGAAAGTAGGCATGAGGTTTTGTTCTGCAATACTTTTACCAAGCAAGCTTCCTCTCTGTGTATGTGTGTGTTGTGAGCAGGCAGTTTTCTGGCAGTAATGTGAGTGTGAACGTGTATCCGGTGAACGAGCCGTGGCTGTATTCGCTCATGTGGTGCAGCGGGGTTCAGTCCGTCTCTTCTGATGCTCCACACATCCTGAAGAAAGTGCCTAATCCTATCTGGATCATGGTACTGATCTCACTCTGGCTGAATCCCAGTTCACACACTCCTATTACGTACGAAAAGTACATACTCTACTGGCCACGCTCAAGTACACACTCAAAAGCAGGCCAGTTTCCCACAGATTTGGAACGCTTGTCATTCATGAAGTCCTACACATTGGCCGGATGTTCATTTGATTATGCTGTCAGCTTTCAAGGAGGATGTAGTGAATCTTGGCCCTGTTTAACACATTTTAACATCCGTTCCACAGAATACTGTAGATTTAAAATCGGCATGCTTTATATGTGTTGCAAGATCAGTTTTGAGAAATAATGTTGCAAATGGTTGCATACATTTGCATCAGAAAAATCTGTAGTGCAAGAGTTTGTGGACAAAATTAGCACCAAAAAGCTTTGGAATACTTCCCTGGAAATAGTACTGAAGGCTGAATATTTAGACACATTAGAGATCTATCTATCTATCTATAGTATATATAATTTTTTATATATTACAATTTTATTTGATTGGGATTCTGCCTGTATTGTTTTCCCCTCATTTGCTTTTTTTAATGTATTTACATTGATATCTAATGGCTAAATGCTGCTTTAACGGTTTGTAGAGTGCAGATGAATATGGCCTGATATGGATCACTTCAGATTTAATCTCTGTGGCGACTGTCATTGGCATCTTCATATTTCAGAAGTAAGTGAATCTCTTTTAGTATGTCCTTCAAGCTGTTTCTTAATACTTGTTAATTCTGGAAGCTTTTTTGCCGTGTCAGTTAATGGCTTTAATTGCACACATTTGCACGAAAGCCTATTTGATTTTCAGAGCAGTCCTTGGCGTTAATGTTAGGTTGTTTTGTAGTTAGCATGCTTGCTATATCTCTGCTGGGCGGCCGGGTGCTTTTCAACTGATGGCTCTGCTCTTTTCTTCTTGGCACTCTCTACTTTCCCTCCATTATCTCTCTGTCCTCTGCTCTTTGCATGTGCCTGTCCTCCGCTGCTCGCTGAAATTGCTCAGCTATCACCTGATCAGGTAATGAGGATGAGTATTTTAGGGACAGAATTCTGACTGTTTTGGTCTTTATTCGTTCAGTTTTTTTTCTGTTTGTGTTTGTTGTTGGTTGTGTTTTGTTCCAGTAATTATCATTCTTGTGTGTTTTTACCTCAGTGTCGCTCTTTTCCTCAATCCTTTTGAACCCTTCTAGCGTTCTCTCTCACTTTCTCATCAAATATCTCAAGATCTAATACTTAGTGGCCAGAACTTTTTGGCACTTTCAGACCCTCAGAAGTGTGTTTTGGTCATTTTTTCCTCAGGTGGAAGATGAGTGGCATGCGCAGCTACAACCCGGAGCAGATCATGCTAAGTGCTGTAGTACGTCGGCCGAGTCGTGACGTCAACCTCATGAAGGAGAAACTGATCTTCTCAGGTGAGACTCCTGAGCACACAGCTGTGTGGAGATAAAGCCTGGTTAATAAAGCCTCAGAGCAAATTAACTCTCTGTGACCTCTGCATATGGCTGTGGTACATCGTCCCCTGGTGGTGATCATAATACACCATCAATATCTGTATTCATATCTGCATATGATAACACTTTACAATAAGATAAAACAGTAGTTAATGCATTAGGTGTCATGAACAAATAAGAAACATTTTTTTGTGATTTTTTTTTTAAATATATATTTTATAATATTATAACAAAATTATTTCCAAAATTCTATATAAATAAATGTGTGTGTGTGTGTGTGTGTATATATATATATATATATAATGAATAATAATTTATGCATTTAGCAGATGCTTTTATCCAAAGCGACTTACAGTGCATTCAGGTTATACATTTTTTACCAGTATGTATATATATATATATATATATATATAAATAATAAATCTATATATAAACATGAGTTTGAGAACAACAACAAAATAACAACATAAATCTATATATATATACATATGACTTAAATGTGAAGGTTTGTCTAATAAAGTAATTTAATTAATTAAATGTGTGTGTCTCCGTGTATAAAAATATATGATAACATGATTTATAAATAAATATATAAATATACCGTAATTCATCTATATATAAATATTGATTCAATGACAACATTTGGCTTGTGCAGAAATAAAAAAAATTTAAATGCATGTGAATAAATATTAATTAAAGATTAAATTAATTAATGTATATGTGCATGTGTGTGTGTGTGTATAGGCCTATATATATATATATATATATATATATACTGTATATATAAAAAAATTAATGCATGTGTGTGTGTGTGTGTATACTTATATGTGGAGGTTTGCCATATAAATATATCAATTTACAAATTACAGAACAACACACACACACACATATATATACACACACATACAGTGTGTGTGTATATATATATATATTTATTTATTTATTTATTTATATATGCGTGTATGTGTGTGTGTTGCTTTCAAACATTTGTATAAGCGTAACAAATATTACTAATATTACGCACAAATATTATTAATATTTCATATCAATATTAGTAATATCTTAAGAGTTTACTGGAGTTATTACAGCTCCAGTGAAACATTATATGATTGAAGCCAACCAAAATGTTTTAAAATAATGTTAAGATGATTCACATACTCAGCTAGTGATTCAGAAATAAGTGCCTGCTAGTGGAGAAATCTGCCCTGTGAAACTCTGGCTAATGAGTTTTGTGCTGGTTTCAGAGATCAGCAACGGTGTGGGGAGCACAGATGAGCTGTCCGTGTACACAGAAAACGGTCTGGACGCTTATGCATGCGATGACATCATGATGCCCGCACGTCATGCAAGCAAACTTTAGTGACGACTTGAATCCATTTTATGGATCGAACATCTCGAGCTCAAAATCATTCATTTAGACTGAGTTGCTTTTTCATCTCCAGTGGATTATTTTGAATGGTTTTCGTTGGTTCATGGACACTCTGGGACTGTATGCCACTGATTCAGTGTTCTGCTTTGATGCCTTACGTACTGATGTATTTTTTCTGCATCGAACCGTATTTAAAATGGAGCTGGCTTATTGTACACTGTAAAGTTTAGAGTCCAATCTGATGAAAGCAGGTAATAAAAGTGTCCTATTATTAATGTTTGTGAAGAACAGACTGAAGATGAATGGATTTAATGTTAAAAGCATGCAGAAATCAAAGGTTCAGAGATGGTTTTTGAACCTCAAGCTAGCCCTTGTAAAGCTTGACTGTAGGCTGATATGATTATTTATTTTTTATTTATTTTATTTTTGTAACGTGATTTGCTTGCTGGTGATTCGTATCTCATTGCACTAGATGAAGATCAGTTTTCATTTACATCGCTGTATCGATGTCTTTTTAAGTGATTTATTTTGTAATGAAATCTCTGAATTGCGTCAAGAGTGTTTTTCATGAGGTGTTCAAATGGGTTTTGAAGGGAATTATTACTGGAAATGAAGCAGTATATCAAGTGAAGTCAGGTAAATTGAGCCACTTTGTGCACAAACTGGCTCAGTTCATCCTGTGCTGCAGTAGACAGGCCTATTTTTTTAGTCTCTCAGAATGGTACTTATGGTAATTCAAAACATCACAGGTTTTTATTGTATATTGTATAGGTAACACATTGGCTATATTTATTCACAAGCAGAACAAATTGATATAAATGGCTCATGGGGTCAGTGAGATTGTAATACTTTTATTCAGCAAGGATGCTTTAAATTGATCAAACTTGACTTTTTATTTAAAAAAACATTTAAATGTATTTGATCTCATCTTTGTTTTGTTTTCAATTTTAATGTCACTAAAGTTATCAGACACTTGAGTGGAAAGGAACTAGACTTTTATCTGAGGGAAAATATTAAGCAGCCCAACTGTTTTAAAATATATAGGAAAATAGATATCAAATATATAATATATAAATATATTACAATAGAAAATAGTTCTTTTAAATTGCAGTAATATTTCACAATATTACAGTTTTTACTGTATTTTTGATTAAATAAATGCAATGTTGGTGAACATAAGCGATGTAAAAACATTTGAATAAATCCTACTGACCCCAAAACTTTGAACGGTAGTGTATAATCATTTTAAAAAGTCTGTAGTTCATGCATATTAAAAAAATCAACTCGATGAATCAAAGTTTAAGTCAATTTTACATATCTGAATGTGCGTTAACTAATGATTAATAAACCATTTTTATATTTGTTAATGTTATTATAAAGTATTACCTGTTATTTTTAAGACCAACATATTTTAGATTATATTTTGCCAAACATTTTTCAACAATTTTGAGTTACATTCTCATCGTTCATGTAAAAGATGGCGTTTTCTTATTGTTTATGGCTGTAGTTAGTAAGTGCTCACACTATATGACAGCACGTTATTACTGAGTGTTACTGATCTCATCACTTTTAGTTTCAGGAAGCCACTGACATAAGCCCCATCTGTACCATCTGTATCGCTATATTAATATGACTGACATATGTAACGAATGAAATTAGTACGATATAAAGATATCTTTTTATTGCATGAAAATAATGCATTTGTAATCTCAATAGTTTGTCATTTTGTCTAGCATCTGCAAGGCAAAGTTTAAACGGTTTACAAGAGCAAAGCATCACCACTTTCACCATATTTACAGTATATTTACATGTCATCTTTCATATCTATAACTACTTCTCACAGTGTCCATGATGTGAGAATCCAGTGTCGTCAGAGACACCTTAATGCAACAGCTCTGAAACACAAAGGCTGCTTTACACAGTCAAAAAGGTTGTGGCCGGCGGCTAACAGTCTTTGCACCAACCAGAGGCAGGCGAGGACGAGATGAACAGCATTATGCAGGGCTGTGGTTATGCTTGGGTTGCAGGTGGGCTGAGAGGGGCCGGCTGGGTCTCTGTGTCCTCTTTACTGTTGTCTGAACAGTCAGATCCGATATAACAGCCCGAGTCTCTGGGACAGACGTTTAGTCCGGCTTTGACTTGTTCAGAGGGAGATTTGGGCTCTTCATCTTTCTCTCCGTGGCTCTGATTATTATCTGTATTAGAAAAAAACCAAGACAGGCGTCATGATAATGTCATCAGATGATTGTGCATGAATATTCATGCAGTACTTGGAAGTATGTTTTCATAACATGCAATGTTTTTCTGTGTATTGCAGCATTTGATGCCATTTGTGACGGATACCCACGCAAACTCACTGCTCAACACACTTCCTGTTGGGTTTTTCATCACACAAAAAACTGGCCTCAATGACATTCATTTTTTCCACTAGCAGTGTTGTTGTTTTTACATCAAGCTACTCAAAGTCTAAAATTATTTTATATAATAATTAATTTAAACATATTACAATATTGTATTCATTTAAATGTGTGTATATATATATATATATATATAATGAAATTTTCACCAGATGTCGGTAACAACCCAAGTAATCCATACATACAAACAAAAAACAAATAAGTTCAGAAATTAAGTTCTGTGTAATAAAGTAGAATGACACAGGGAAAAAGTATTGAACACATGAAGAAAGGGAGGAGCAAAAAGGCATGGAAAGCCAAGACACCAGCAGAAATCTATCAGTAATTGGAAAGCAATCCTGCCCCTTGTCAGTGGAAATAATATTAGCTGGTTCAGTCTCAACTGTTGGCCTATAAAAAGGTGTCTCATTACGGTCGAGTGCATTACTTATTGTTTTCTTTGAAACAATTGTACCTGCTAATTCCAGGTCTTTCTGAAGCTCTCCACAAGTGGTCCTTGGCTCTTAGAAAACTCTTCTGATCATTTTTTTCACTGCTTTGTCAGAAATCTTGCGAGGAGCACCTGGTCGTGGCCGGTTTAAGGTGAAATGATGTTCTTTCCACTTCCGGATTATGGGCCCAACAGTGCTCACTGGAACATTCAGAAGTATAGAAATCCTTCTGTAAACAATGCCATCAGTATGTTTTGCAACAATAAGGTTGTGAAGGTCTTGCGAGAGCGCTTTACTTTTACCCATCATGAAATGTTTCTTGTGTGACACGTTGGTCATGAGACACCTTTTTATAGGCCTACAGTTGAGACTGAACCAGCAAAAATTATTTCCACTAACAAGGGGCAGGACTGCTTTCTAATTACTGATAGATTTCTGCTGGTGTCTTGGCTTTCCATGCCTTTTTGCTCCTCCCTTTCTTCATGTGTTCAATACTTTTTCCCTGTGTCATTCTACTTTATTACACACAGAACTTAAAGGGGTCATATGATGCGATTTAAATTTTTCCTTTCTCTTTGGAGTGTTACAAGCTCTTGGTGCATAAAGAAGATCTGTAAAGATGCAAAGACTAAAGTCTCAAATCCAAAGAGATATTCTTTATAAAAGTTAAGAGTCAACCACGCCTACCTAAACGCCCCCACATGTCTACGTCACGATGTTGGAAAATTTGCATAACGCTGCCCAAATGTTCACTTAAAGAAAGAAGGCGTAACTTTTATTCTCGCTGTAGTATTGTTG
>NW_015505232.1:1079528-1092497 GCF_001515645.1 Sinocyclocheilus grahami | reverse complement strand
GTTTGTCATTTCTCCGATCACAAATGCAGACATGGTTTTATGTTTACGCAGCGTGATGCAATGCAACGCGTAAAAAAAAACAAAAAAACAGTGTAAGTCATTATAATCCGTAATTATGTCCCCACTGGATGCAACAAATGCCTTGTTTATAATGGGTTTTAATGTTTTTGTCTCGTCGCTCCGGCCGGACAGGGCATCACAATATGGTAAGGGGCGTAACACTTCCGTCACACGCTTGAGGTATTCGGCCAATCACAACACACTGGATAGCTGGCCAATCAGAGCACACCTCGCTTTTCAGACCGATGAACTTTGTAAAAATCAACGCATTTCAGAAAGGCGGGGCATAGAGGAGAAACAATAATGTACAGTATGTGGAAAATAATGTGGTTTTTTAACCTTAAACCACAAACATTTCATTACACCAAAAATGTTCTTTTTAGCAACATCATATGACCCCTTTAATTTCTGAACTTATTTGTTGTTTTCTTTGTATGTATTGGATTACTTGGGTTGTTACCTACATCTGGTGAAACTCTCATGTCAACAGCACCTTTAGAAATATATTTACTGAGAAAAATGGTCATGTGTTCAATACTTATTTTACCCGCTTTATATAAAACATCTAATTTAAACATTTTAACATCTAATTTAAAAACAATATACAGTATGTTAAAATGTATTTTATCTCATTTTTGTTTTATTAAATTTCCCATTATGACAACCATTTTTATTCATACACACAAATTGTATAGTTAAAAATATATTTTACTAATCCTTTTTATTCAGTCCTTGTTTTGTGTTCCATTTATGTCATGACATTTTGTTCAAATGTTTAATATTTTTATTTTCTTAAACATTTTTAAATATTTTACATTTTAAATTTATAAAATATATTTTATTTATTTTAATTTTATTTTTTAATTAACTATTTTATCTCATCTTCGTTTTGTTTTCATTTTTTTTATGTCAATAAAGTTATCAGACACGTGTGGAAAGGAACTAGATTTTTATCTGAGGGAAAATGTGTTTTCAACCCATGTGGCTTTGATGAGGTTTGTTTTTGAGCTTCGAAAACACTGTACGATCACAGCGCTGAGGTGCTCATCCTACATCAGTGCTTAAACTGTGAGAACTTTTATATAAAAGCTAAAATGCCAAAAAGGCATCATCAATGTGCCATTTCCTGGAATTTATTAATATTTTGATGACTTCTGATGTTCAACCACTTACATTCAGGGTCCTGCAGGTATTCTGCCGCTAATAGCAGCCGGTGTCTGTGTTCAGGGTCGGTCACATTGAGCTCTACGAGATGCTGCTCCTTCAAATCCCGAAGATCTTCCACTGTCTGATACCCATTCAACAGCAAAGATGAAATGTGCTCCTGCGGAAACATTTTTGTCTGTTAAAACAGCACCAACTACATCAGATAATACCTTACATTCGGTGTTTGAGATGTTTGAATGTCAATCTGTGGGTATAACAAGCTTAATCATCAGCTTTAGTATTTAATTAGACATTTTAAGCACCTCCAAATTGAGTCTTTCCAGAAGTTCCTGAAGAGTTTTGGGTCGAGGTCTTCTGCTCCTCCGGTGAGAGCGAATCCTCGGTTCTGGCGCACTTTCTTCCACCAGCACGTCAACGTAGATGAACTTAAAGTTTCCTATTTTGCTGTTCAACATCCCAGTCCAGATTCCCATTGCAGGTTTGCTGATGATATCAATCACATCTCCCACCTTACAAATGAAAAATAACATATGTTAATAGCTCTGAGTTGAGTTGAATTCGTTTTTTTATTCCTGAACATCTCAGGTTGGTTTTTACCTTGAGTTTGAGAGACTCTGTGTCATATGGACTGGGAACGAAGTCGGTGTGGACCTTGGCTCTTCCACAGAACTGGCCCGTGTAGGGCATATCTTCTTCTAAACGAAGGCTGTCCCTGTTACTACAACCCTCAGAGCCGCTTGTCACACCACCTAAAGCATCAGGAAATGCAAAAACAACCAGTGAAACTCAAACCACATGGCTGAAATGTCAAATGCACATCTGCGCCAAAATGTCAATTGAGTAAGCAGTACATTTTGGCTTCTGTGGCAGCTGTTTTACATTTACCGTGATCCATATAATAAATGGTCGACTAGTTTAATTCAGCTTACTAGATGAACTCTGGCCGCTGTGCAAGCTGAACAAACTCTCTACCGAGTTACTGGAGTGGTTGCAGCCTTTGGCCAACGTGCCGTCCACGACTTGAGCCGCCGCAGCTTCGTTCTCCTCGCCCTATGAAAAACATCAGGGAAAGTCTCAGCCAAGAGTCCCAACCAAAACTGATACGTGACAGGTCTTCAGGTAGCAAATCAGGTCGTGCCAGGCCGCGGGTCGCTCGAGGGAGCAAAGTCTTTAATCCGCGAGAGCTGTGCTGCCATTTTTACCTCAGACATGGGAGCTGCATGTAATCCGCCCACACAAGCTCCTCAGAATCTCTTTATAGTACAGCGGCAAAATAAAGGTTCACCACTTTGAAAATAAGCTTGAAATAAATGAGAAAACTGCTTTAATACCTCAGACTCACACCATTTACTCAGGATAAACATGGTAGACCTTTTAAGTTCTGAAAAGAACTTTAACTCTTTACTGTCTTTTTTGTTGCTGTTTAGAAAAACAGCTCCAGAAATGACCAAAAACCTCACATACGTTATAATGTCTTCTTGCTGAGGAAGATTTTTGAAAGGATCTAAGAAATTTTTCAGAGAACAAAGACTTAAATGTTGGTCTTTTCTTTACACAAAATCTATTTTATAACTCTTGGCATATAGCATACAGTTCATACGCACTACTGTTATGATCCTTCTGTGGTACCTTTTTCATTTTTCCCACTATTACAAATACAAAATATTCATTTTTGTGTTTGTAAAATGAACCCTTTGAAGAGATAGTCCACCAAAAATTAAAATTCTGTCATCATTTATTCCCAATCACTTTGTTTCAAACCTGTATGACTTTCTTTGCAACACAAAAGGTGTTGAATGTTGGAAACCAAGTGGTTTTGGCTCCCATTCACTTCCATTATATGGCCAAAATGTACTACAGAAGTCAATGGAACCCAAAACTGTTCGGTTACCAACAATCTTCTATTTTTCTATTTTGTCTTATGGTCCACAGAACAAAGAAATGCATACAGGTTTGGAACAACATAAGAGTGAGTAAATAATGAGAGAACTTTCCGCTCACCATTTCCTCTGACAGGGCTTTAGTGTATTTCCTGCCCATCTTTTTACGCATGGTCAGTGAGATGTTCTTCATCTTCTTCCCGAGACCTCCTGATTTACTGGGATCCGCCTCAGCTGCTTCCACAGGCTACAGAGACACACATGGAGTTCAGTACGGGAGATTTCAGAGTCCAGGTTTTTATATGTGCTTTAATGACAAAAGAAACCGAACTCACCGTACTTTCTACCTTCTCTTCTGCCTTGACCTGAGTGGGCTGCTGTCTGTCGAAAATCCCAAAGCTGGTGGAACGCTGAACCAAAATGAGATAAAATAGGATAAAGTGGTCTGCAGCGGTCTTGATTGCATCTTGAGTTTCACACCATATTCTTGCGGTCACAGAAGAGATCACTAAAGGTCACTAAAGGTGACAGATTTTCATATGGCTAAGAAGTCTAGAACAGAGTAACTGTTAGCTGAGCACTCACAGTACTTGCGTAATGTATCATTTCACCACAACAGATGGACAAAGTGTGTGTTTTTTTGTTTTGTTTTTTGGAATAAAAAAATCGTTTTTACCTTGGGTTTGTTCCTTGATTTGTCAGAGACATTGGATGGTTTTCTTTGAAGCATTCTGCCAACTATGTCAAATGTTTTTCTCTTAATTTCTCCTGACAGAAAGCTGCTCAGCTCTTATTGAAGACACCCGCACTGGCCTGAAGCAGCTCACACATGCAGTCGAGTCTAAACACACTTCCTCAACCGCACACAGGATGTGAGCGTCTACTCTGACATCTCTAATCAGTGACTTTAAAGTGTCTCTTCAAGAGAAAATAATGTGTCCTTATCATCATGACAATCTTTTAGAGCAACACCCGGAACTAAGGTTATTCTGATGTAAATTATATGATCTGTAGAAATAAGAAATATCTTTAATTGAGCATGTATTTATCATCAATTCATTTAAAAAGGGGTCAGTGAGATTATTAATATTTTTGAAAGAAGCCTCTTATGCTCACCGAGGCTGAATTTTAAATGCCGTACAAACAGTAATATATTGAAATATGATTACAATTTACAATACCTGTTTTCGGTTTAATATATTTTCAAATGTAATATAATTCTGTGATGGCAAAGCTGAATTTTCAGCATGTGTGTCACATGATCCTTTCTAAATCATTCTGTTATGCATATCTATTTGATGCTCCAGAAACATTTCTTATTATTAATCAATGTTGAAATGTAGGCAGTTGTGCTGCCTAACGTTTTTTCAGGATTTTTTTTATAAATAGAAAATTCAAAAGCAGAATTAATTTGACAAATAAATATTTTACTGTTCCTTTCGATCAATTTAGTGTGTCCTTGCTAAATAAAAGTATTACATGTTTTAAAGACCCCAAACTACATATAATATTACACACTGTATATCTTGTAACCCATTCATGTTGCATATTCTAAAATTATTTTTATGATATAATCATCTATTTAAAACCAATACCATATTAATAAAAACAGAATATATTGTTTATTTTTCTTTTTACAATTATTTTTCTTTTATTTATTTTTTACAAATTTTTAAAAAGTTTTTGTCTTTTAAGAAGTATGCACCACAAATAGGCCTATTTTGTGTTCTTAATATAAAACATTACTATTTAAGAAATATTTAAAATACTTTAAAAAAAAATGTTTTGTGGTACACCTTGATTAATAAAGCTCTCTTTCTTGCATATTTTGTATTTTAGCACTTCTGCCTGAAATTTCCATATCACCAGCACATTATACATTGGATGCTGCGTGTGATGCTGTTAATCTTGTGTCCTTTCAACAGGAAGTGCAGCTCTGATCAGTGTCTCACCAGAGGGTCCGCCGTGTCCAGGTCCATGACGGAGTGGGTGATCCACCGGTCTTGCTGGTCTCGTTTGTAGGGGTCCAGTCGGTGGAAGAGCTCCTCGTATTTCTCCCAGTCCGTGTCTCTGGGGAGGGTGAAGTTGAAGTTGTACATGACCTGTTCGGCTGATGACCTGTGGCAGGTGTGTGTGGACGTGTCCCACACTGGAGAATATGCCATGGGGCTCCAGTACTCCTGAAAGAGCCCTGGACTCCAAGAAGCCTCTGTTTCTGCTGTATCAACGTCTTTATCCTGCAGGGGCTGCTGGGATTGCCGTGTGGATGCCCTTGTGTGCTTCTTCTCAGCTTTTTTGGTCAGATTGATGCAGGTTATGACAGGACTGTGGCCTTTGCCATTGGATTCTGTCAAATGACGTAAAAAGGAACCAATATGGATGATGCAGCTTGTTGTTTTATTTTGTTCACATGAGGAAATGATTATTTAGGTTCTCACCACCAGGTTCTGTGTTGTTTCTCGACTCCTCTGTGGCACTTTGACCCCCCTTTTTACCTCCCACCAGTTTCTGGATCTTCTTCAGCGTCCCTTGAGCCTCATCCTCACTCTCTGACCTCCTGGTCTGAAATGAAGAGGCATTGGGTAATTACAGCACGTGAGGGAGATCAGAGATGCTGCATACAGTTGACCTCTCTCAATCTGCCTCCAGATCAACACACGAGATTCTACAAACTGCTGGGGATTCTGGGTAATACTAAAGCTCTGCCCTCAGGCTCTGACCTCATTAGAAGCCTTTCACAGATGTGCATTCTTACACTGACATGTCATTTGAGTTCCTCATAATCTGACCTCTATTTCCATGAAAAGCCTAAGACACTTTTTTATTTCCTTCTATCCTTTTTATCCTTACTTCACACAATGTCAGAAGCCATAGGCAAGCAGGCTTAGAAATGAAATAAAATAAATAACTAAAATAATTGTTTTCAAAAAGTACTCACACATGTCTATATATCCTTTATGTCTTTGTGTTTGTTTATTAATTTTTTTTTTTTAATGGATGCACATTATATCAGTATATAATACTGATTATCAGTCTTTGTATTGATAATTTAATTGTATATGCTTAATTCCTCTATTTTTTACATTTCGATTACCTAAATTTAATCTTTACAAATAGTAATTAATTGTCACAAAGTAATTTTTAGAAAATCTCAATTAAAATCCTTACACTTTTTCAAACTGTACAGTATAATGTTATGCCTAAATGATTAAAATGATTAATTTGAGTTTTTAATGTTTTTTTGTAACTTATTTAAAATAGCACAGAATTTTACAAATGATCAATTCAGTTGTAATATCATCCACTTTTTATTTTTAAATGATCAATGTTATTATTTGGTGTTTTTATCTATCTATCTATCTATCTATCTATCTATACTGTATATAGAATAATATTGCATTGTAATATCTGCCACTTTTTGTTTAAAATTATTCATTTTAGTTCTTAGTGTTTTATTTTTAATTTATGTGAACAAATTGTAATATTGGCTACTTTTTAAATTGATCTGTATTCAGCTTATCATACTACCCATAAATACCGGTGAATTTCTATTATTTTGTTCATTTGATTGAATTTTCAGAAAGAAAAAAAAATACATTTATGCATAATTTTTCAAATTTCCCCCTCAAAATTAGTATGGGAAATATGACAAATCTGGACTGAGCCATAAGTGAAGGCAGTATTCAATACAAAATCATAACAGACGTTTTGTCCACAATAAAGTGCAATAACTATTGAAAAGTTGAGGCAGTCATCAGAGAAGAAACTCACCAAGTCTTGCTGTCTGCATTCAGAGTTTTCTCTATTGGGATTCCAGGCTTCAAAATTCACACCCTGTGAATTAAAACACCAATGCTGAATCAGTTTGAAAGTGATATTGTCTTATTGTAAAGATCTCAGGGCTGACATTGAAAGAATGATAAAAGTGCAATAATACACAGATGACTGAATCACATTAGTGGAATGGAGAATTTAATCACTGAGAAATGTATGCTGTATTATCAAAAGACACATTTTCTGGATGGCAGGGTTTGATGTGTTTGTCTAATATTGCTGCTGTGATTTACCTGGATGGAAGGATTTTTAACTGTCTTCTCTGAATTCATCCGCTCTTCTTTCTCTTCTCTACTGAGTTTTGACCGGTGGTGATCTTTGACCGTCTCTAGATTAAAATACAGCACAATTTAGCTCAAGCCCTGGATTTATGACAATTCAGACTTTAGATTTAGATGGAAACTTGGGAAGTCTGGGGAAGAGAGTGTGACCCTGATCACATTCTGATCAGTCTGAGCGCAAATCAAATCCTCTGTTTCACATGGGCTTTTGGAATTGCTTTGTGTCGTCACTGATCTAATCCACTAAGACTGTTTGACACGCACGGCTCTCACTGACCCCGAGCCCACCACACTTACTCGGCTAACAAAACACACACACACTGCAGTCTCTTTGGACCTGTTACCTGTGTTCGAATGGTTCTTGCTGTGTACCAAGCCATCTTTTTTCCTTGTGGACGGCCAGTGGGCATCAGACTCTGTATGATCTGTCAGAGATAATAACGGGTTATTTTAAGAGCCAGACATGGAAGGCAAATGAAATAGTGTTATCGAGAGGCACTGCCGCCAAGTAGGTCAACAGGACTGGCGTTTGGGTAACAGTGCTGAAAAATACAAGGCAGAAGAGCTTTGCTGGAATTCAGTGGGTCAAATACAAAAAATATTATTATTTTTTTTTTCCAAGTTCAATCCTTAATCCTGAAACAAGGCAAAAAAAAAATTCAGACGCATAAAGCTTAATGCTACGGTTCCAGACAGATGAAGTCCTGGATGGAATAACTGACCCTCGGATTATGAATTTGACAGATTTTTAAACTCTATGACACTTTGTTCTATGACTAGCAGTATTATTAGTATTGTAGTATTAGGCATGCGGTTTACATTTTTAATGAACGGTGAGGGAAATCAGCAAGGAATTCTGGGTATTCATTCAAAACAAACAGACAAACCTGTCGTCTCATCTTCTGATGTGGATAGTAATTGGGACCTGTTATGTGAAAGAGAAACTGCATAAGATAAATAAATATATAAACATAACATTCCAACAACAAACTTCTAAAACGGTGAAAAAAGGCCTGTGGAAGGATGTGCACGTTTACAGTTGACAGCTTTTTAATGTTACAGTATATAATGGTTATTTAAAGTGTGCTAACAATATTAAAATGGAGGCATATTCAATTAATATTATAATTCTGTAAGTTAAATTTCACACACAATGGATATTTTCCAACAAGCACGTTTTATTTGTAGCTTTCAAAAAAAATCGACAACTTGTCTGTTGTTTTTATAATGACAGCAAAGCTATACGCTCTTTTTTATTTTTTTTATGAAGTTTATTTTTTTATTGTTTGCTTCTTTTAATCCTTAAATCATAAAATATTTTTTATAAATGCATTTTATTCATCAAGTTTATTTTCAGTTTATAACTACCACCACTAGCCTACCATAGCAGTGTTGCCAAGTCCGCGGTTTTCCCGCGGAATTGGGCTACTTTATCACTGTTGTCGCGGGTTAAAGCGACCCCGATAACGTGATATTGAGCCCCTGGAGTGCGAATATTATCAGGGGAACCCCGCCAGAAACATGTATTTTACCCCTCGGGACGCGATTTTTAACGGGAGCCCCCCTCGAAATGCGATTGGGCTAGTTTTGAGTAGCAATTGGGCGGGTTTTGTCGTGAAAACCTGGCAGCCCTGTACTATAAGCTACGCGCAATAAACCTGAATGATATAACCATAACTCATATAGCCATAAAAGTTCACGTTTATGGAAGGCTGCCAGTGGGACAAACATCAGACACCAAAATAAAAACAGGCTCTTCGTTGTAAATATTACCCAGATCAGGTGCTGCAGCTCAAGAGAGCACGATGGACAGTGACGCTTATCAGGTAAACAGAAATAATACATACACAACACGTAAAAATTACCATGACTAGTATTTTTCTGTCGACTGTTTAGAAATA
The DNA here is from genome assembly GCF_001515645.1 of Sinocyclocheilus grahami. Classification (NCBI taxonomy): domain Eukaryota; kingdom Metazoa; phylum Chordata; class Actinopteri; order Cypriniformes; family Cyprinidae; genus Sinocyclocheilus; species Sinocyclocheilus grahami. The sequence goes on along the minus strand of NW_015505232.1, from coordinate 1,083,374 downwards.
GAACAAGCAAATCGATGTTTGTTTTGTGAATGAATCACTGTGAGTCGGTTCATTCCAGTGTAGCGAAACGATTTCGGTAAATTCACGGACAGAAATTGAATCATTCAGATAGCACTGAGCCGTTTGGAGAAGATTTGAATCACTGAGAGTAACGTGCAGATCAGGCTAAAATAGCTATGTGATCAGCATTTTTCTGTCGGCTATTTAGACCAAAAAAAAAAAAAAAAGCCACTCGATGGAATTTAACCGGTTGTAACGGTTCACGATTCAGACCACAGACTGTGATTCAGACTGAATCATTCAGTCAGTTCTCTCAGTCTTTAATTTTTGTTAGTCAGAATTCATTTTCTTCTTTTCTTTTTCTCTAACTATGACATGACTTGTTCTGGTCAAAACTGAGCTATTTTGCAAGCAACTCATTACCAGTATATGATGCTTAAACAGGGACAAGTCTGGCACTGGTTTAAACAGGTGAGTTAGAACAGTAACTAAATCCCTCACAGTTGTCCCAATTAATATAATCCTAATCCAGCTCTCTCATAAAACACAGCATATGGCACATCATGATCTAATGGGTGCCCTGATGCAAATAATCCACCCTGACAGTCTACGTTTATGTTATCATTCTCATAAAAGGTGTAATTTTGAGAAATGTATTAACATAAATAACATGTTATACAGGTCTTGAAGTATCATTAACAGACCAAAAGATCCTGAACTTACTTTCTCTTTGCCTTTTCCAAAATCTTACTTTCTTGAGTCTTACTTGTGTGAGTCTCTGGAAGCTTCTAGAATAAAAATACAAGAATATATTTAGTGCATCATGATATCTGATACATCAGATGTCCATGGCCTCATGCGGCATCTCGTCTGGATAAAAAGTCATGCTGGGATTTTGGTAATTTCCTAATGAGTGCGACCTGCTGTAGCCCACACACGTCACTCACAGATTAATCAGCGGCTATACAGGTGGCAGCACTTTTCCTTATTAATATTTTCGTCAATGTTACATTCGACATAACTGCAGCTCAATGTCTCAGGAAAGACCATGTGATTTCCCTTGCATTTCTAGGCACGTGCAGATGAACCCACCATGGCGATGCAGGGCTCAGATCCACTCCACACACTAATGTTCTTCACAGAGTTGGGACTAGGCAGCCTTCTGGGTAATAAATCTTGAGTGTTCTGGCCAATCTGGGCCGGCTCGTACAGGCTGTCTGTAGAGCCATCCTGCACCAAACACAAAATAAGAATATTTATTCTAAGAAATATGAGCCTTTTAGTTGAAGTACCTCCACAGTTTATGTCAAATTGCACCTCTAAAGCAGGAGTACTAAGGTTAAAGAGCTTTTAGGGGTGATCTATGACAGGCCAAAGGTGATGAATCACAATTTTTATTTAAGTAAGTAACATGTATTAATACTATATCCTTTTATATTTTTAATGTATTATTGTTTATATTATTTTATAATTATCCATATTATTATTGTTATTATTATTAATCTCCAACATACGCATGATATGTGCAATATTTCTGCAATTATACAATAACCATGTGATAGATGTGTGGCTAAAGGTCTTGATCTTTGATTTGTAGATCTGCATTCTATGAAAATCAAGTATGGATTGTCGAGAGACCTTTTTCACGCATGTTCAGGAGCTACAGGCTGTTGTTGGATGGATATTTCTGGATTCGGAGAATGTAGTGGCCTCTCAAGACCTTCAGAGGTGCTGTGGTGCACCTGATCTATGAATAGGACATTTTCCCTTCTGCTGATCCGTGATCTGCTGTAAGGAGCTCTCTGTCTCACGGTAATCCTTACCTAACGTTTCCATACAATCACAATCACACTTTCTCTTACCATAAGATCATGATATCTGCAGCTAAAATTAGCATTTTAGCAACTTTTTCTGAAATATTGGTTTGCAATGAAAAGCATCACTTGAGTATATTAAACCACTGTTGTTATACAAACATACAAGTACAGCTCAAGTTAAACCAACACCAGTGGAATCAAGGATCTAGAGACGGAGATCATCAGTTCAATCTGTTATGGCATACAGTGTCAGCGTGAATCAGTTCAGATCATGAGGTGTCAATCTCTCATCTCTGTTAATCTTCTGAAATAGCTTATGAATCCTAAAAACTGAGTTCATATCCAGCTGTCCAGTGTATATAAAAGAACAAACAAGGAAACTTTCTCTTACCAGAGTGAAACAGAAGAGGTTCATTTTCCAAGTCTTAGTCTGTATCCTTGTGGTTTCACACACTTTGATTGGAGAGATGCATATGTGTGAGAGAGTGTGTGAGCTCTCACGCACAAAGAGCGCTGGGATTGAGTGGCTGTTGGACTGTCTGTGGCCAAATCCCTCCCATAATCCAATAGCGGCAGTGGGCCGTCACTCTTTAGGTGCCCTGGCCCTGCCTGCTAATGAGCTGCAAATACCCCAATGTTCCCATCAAAACAAACGTGCTGTCAGTGGGGGACAGGAGGACACGTGGCAGAGGTGGACACCCCTTTGACATGATTTCTGTTGTGTTTTTAGTTGCATTACTCGAGTAATGACAAGTGAACAAAGTTCCAGAGTGAGCTTGGTCTACAGAGAAAGTACTGGTAAAATGATATTTTGACATATATGACATTTATTTTGAAATAAATGCAGTCTTGGTGGCAATAAGAGGCTTTTGACCAGTAGTGTATTATGGATTTTACTTTATACTCCAATTAACATGTCGTAAAAACAAGATATTACCATTGTAAGTAAATACATAAATAAAGTAAAATACTGTATCTATAAAATGCCCACAAAAAATATTAGCTGCGCCCCAAATGACGCACTATACACTGTGCACTCAATCATGTAGTGTATGAATTATATAAGGTTATTTTGTCATTCATAATCGGAGTCTGATATCCGCCCCTCCCCCTTCGCTACATAATTAAAGTAGCCCCTAGGTATAGTAGCCCCTGCCCCTTCGCTACGTAATTAAAGTAGCCCCCAGAGAGTTGTGACAACTCTGTTCACTCCAATGGACCAGTTTTTTACAGCAATGGCGGATCGTGGAGCCGCTCAATAGTTCCCGGAAGTTAGCACTCATACTATCAGTGCCGTAAAGATGCAGCAGAAGAGACCGCTGTGATGAACTTTTAAAAGGTAAGACATTTATTGAACAAAATAGTATATTATCAGCACAGCTAATCAAATTACCCTGTGCATTAAAACAGATGATTATTAGATTATTCCTCACTTAATTAGTAGATTTACGGGATGTTATTCATTCTCTTCATGCAGTTTCATCCATCGTTGTGTAATTTAAAAGTGATTTTGCTGGTGGGGAGTTATTAAATAGACTTAGATATATTGCAAAGGATGCAGATGGACCAAAGTGAGAATGAAAAGTTTAATGTAGGCGAGCAGTTTTCATTTCAGAATCATGCTAGGCTAAATGTCCAAAAATGGATTATATACCACTACTATATTATACTACTACTACACTACTACATTTATTACTGTATTTTATACTTAAACGTCTTAGCTACTAAAGAAGCACTGTGTTGAAGGAGCAGATGCCACAGGACTGCATTGTGATGGAGCATCACTTATTGCTAGTATCACACATACCCTAGTATGATTCCATCACATTTTGTTGGTGTAATCTATAGATTGCTCCTGCTGACTATATCCAGTCTTTTACGAAGACTTCAGATGACCCAACACCTGTGAAGAGATGATGCCAACACTTGAGGGGACTTCAGATGAAGCTGACTCTGAATAAACATAGATAACTGCTACATTTTCCTTGCATTGTAATCAACATGATCACATCATGTAACCATTGCTTTA
>NW_015505232.1:1031864-1078899 GCF_001515645.1 Sinocyclocheilus grahami | reverse complement strand
ATTAAAGTAGCCCCTAGATATAGTAGCCCCTCCCGCTTCGCTACGTAATTAAAGTAGCCCCTAGATATAGTAGCCCCTCCCCCTTCTCTACGTAATTAAAGTAGCCCCTAGATATAGTAGCCCCACCCCCTCCGCTACGTAATTAAAGTAGCCACTAGATATAGTAGCCCCTCCCCCTCCGCTAGCCACTAGATATAGTAGCCCCTCCCCCTCCACTACGTAATTAAAGTAGCCACTAGATATAGTAGCCCCTCCCGCTTCGCTACGTAATTAAAGTAGCCCCTAGATATAGTAGCCCCTCCCGCTTCGCTACGTAATTAAAGCTACGACAGTTGAGTGATTAAAGTGTCCAACATTCCACACTTAATTTTTTCGGTTATTTAAGTGCATCATCCAGGTATTTAAAGTGCACTTTTTCTTTTCTGAATTTTCAGTGTGAACGCACTACTTGCACTATTTATACTACAAAACGTCATAGAATAGTGCATAAGTAGGCGATTTGGGACGCACCTATTGTCATTCCATGGTTCTTAATTGCATTTGGCTCTTATTGTTTTCAACACAACACTAGTCAGGTCCAGCAGGTTTATTTTTTGCTTTTTCTTATACTCATCTTGGAAAAGTTTCAAGGTTAGTCAGTCACAGAAGGCCTGTTCAATAGACTGAAATAGTGAAAGTGAGTGCCTAAACACTTTTCAAATGGAAATGTTTCCTGAACATGCAGGTTTTGAGCTGGTAGGCTACTTGAAGTATGTACAGTATGTAATGTCTGGACGCTTGCACGTGAGATAACTCGACTGGCCTCAGACAAAAACAGCTGATGTGAACAAGGTCAGAGAGGTGTTTGTGGTAATCATGCCTTCTCTTTATAGGTCTGACAGTGTTACTGAAAGGTCATTGCATTTTCCATCTGTTAGCGCCCCCTTCTGGGTAAAATAACAAAATAAAAAATTATATTATTTGTTTATTCAAGCCAAGGTTATTCAGAGGTAAATATTAATAATAAATAAATAAATCGAAAAAACTCTTCCTGTTCCACACACACCAGATTTAAATATGAAAATGCATCATTAAAATTGTATTAAATAGTTTTATAAATAAAACAATACAATATTTAAACATAAATACATTACCACGTCCCCCGCGTTCTATGCCCATAAAGACAGTTTATGTGAATTATATATATATATATTTTTGACAGCAGAGCTACTAAAAGTTATCTTAATATGCCACCATCTTGGACCTTCAGATGATTTTTTCCCCCCATTATTTATTTATTTATTTCTGTGTGTAATCGATATGGTATCAGGGTTTTTCCTGAGTCATAAAAGGTCTTCGGTGGTGGCTGACAGTCATCCACACACAGTAAAAAGCATCATACCCTCGTGATTTACAAGCCCAATATTGACCATAACTAAAATAAATGCAAAGAAACTGAGAAAAGAAATTTCATATTTTTGAAAAGATAGAATCCTTCTTTGCTAGACCTGACAGTTATTTTGGTATAATCATATCAATATTGAAAAGCATTTAAAAAGTAGCATTAAAAAGTGTATTTTAACTAATAGTCTAATTTTCTACCATACATCTTAATAAAATTAGCAGCACGCTAACACATTTCTTTGTGCTGGTTTCACCTCACTCCTGTTTAAACGAAATGATTTTATAGGTAATTTACTACACATTGTCATATAAATAACCTGAAATTATTGTGGATTATTAAAGCTAAATCTTTTATTATTATTAAAGGGTTAGTTCACCCAAAAATGAAAATTAGCCCATAAATTACCCTCAACTCATCCTAGGTGTATATGACTTTCTTCTTTCAGACGAATCCAGTCGGAGTTATATTAAAAATTGTCTTTGATCTTTCAAGCTGTTTCATGGCACTCAGCAGGGGTTTGCATGCATCAGTCCAAAAGCAGTTAAATAAAATGCGCCCATCCATCCAAAAAGTGTCTCACGCGGCTCCTGTAGCGAATCGATGCGTTTTTGTAAGAAAAATATCCATATTTAAAACGTAACAATCACTTTAATCTAGCTTGCGCTCACTGTTGTACACTGGGCGGATGACATATGAGGTCAGAATCTCGTGAAAACCAACGTTTGTTAACAGGAGCAAAGGAAGCAAAGTTTCCTTACTTTAGCAAAGGAAAGTCATGTCACTCAGCGGCCATCTTTGAAACGCCTCTCAGGCATGCAAGACTGATGCATTGCAAGTGCAGCTCCTATCTCTTTGAATGGGGAAACCTCAAATTCTTCAAAACTTCGCCAAGCTTGCAAATAAGTTTCATATTTGAAATCACCAATGAAATCTGACAACAACTTTATCATAAATGTTGTTTATATTGGTCAAATATTTCAGGCTAGACCAGCCAGTGTGCATGCGCACTCCTAGGTGCACGTCTCAGAACGCTTACTGTTTCTATAGCAACTGGGACTTCTAACGGCAGCTGCAGTGACGAGCTGATTTTACCGGGATATGCTCTTTTGCTTAGAAGGCGGGGCTTTGTTCAATAGAGCGGCATTTTTCCCCATTCAAAACTATACAAGTAACAAGTCTTGGGTATTCTATAGTCTTTGGTAAAGTGCCATTACCTTCCAAAAATGCAGTGTGAGTAGAGCAAAACTAACTGCTAGATTGTTAGACCCCACGTATACATGAAATATTGAGGGGCCATTAACAGCGCTAACGCCTCCTTCTCGATTGTCAAATAATTCAGTTGATGCTTATTGAACTTGCTCGAGAAATAGCAAACAGGGTGAACAATGCTATCCTTAATCTTCTTGCAGTAATACGGCACTGGCACCAACAGCACTGGCATTCACTTCTAACTTAAACTCAGTTTTGATAGAGTCAAAGTTGTGCTGACACTCATCAGATCATAGAAACGGACGAGATGGACTAAGGAGAGAAGTTAAAGGATGTGCAATAGTAGAAAAGTTTTTACAAAAGCTACGGAAGTATCCAGCCATGCCTAAAAATCTATGAGGCTCTCGTCTGGTAGTTGTCTATGGCTGTCACCTTTGCTTCTAACGGGCGCACTTGACCTTGAACGACTTCTTTACCAAGATACGTGATAGTTGATTGGACGAATTCACACTTAGCCAAATTCAAGGCCAGTGAGGCTTTGGCAAGGCGCTCAAACACAGTCCGTAATGAAGAAACTTGTTCTGACCAGTCCGTAGTCCGTACACAACCAAATCATCCAGGTAGGCATTACAATTTGAAACTCTTGAAAGCACAATATTAATGAGCCTCTGAAAGGTGGCCAGTGCATTGCGCATCACGAAGGCCATAACTGAGAACTGTAGAGAACTGGCAGGACTCACGAAGGCTGTGATATCAGCACGAGATGTAAGGGGCACTTACCTATATCCCTTTAGTAAATCTAAGGCCCCGATCACACCGAACGCGTTTTTTAGGTCTGAAAACACGAGGTGCACGGCATGGCACTGCCTTTTTTTTTTGGTGACTTTTAAAAAAGAGCAGTGCGCTGTGTTTTTTATGTTGCTAGGCAACCACCAAATCAGCTGTCCTGTCAGTCTAATCAAAGGTTTATAGCGCGAGCACTTTAAAATATTTTGCTGTTAATTAAACTGCCATATTAGCAGAAACCTTAAAAAATACAGCTCCGGGTGACCTGCGACAGACACCAAAAGTTTCTCCTCCATCAGTTGTTCTAACAAGTCTCCGGACTTTCTAAGCAACGGTTAACTTTCGTCACCATAACAGAAGGCCCCTCTCTCCATTCATTTGATTGGACAATGGAAAAAAACGCAAATGACGTCAGGTACTTTTCCGCTCAGAGTTGCTTTTTTTTCAACTTCAGGCGCTCAGAGCACTCCTCCAAAAACGCGAGGCACATCAGGTGGCTAAAACGTGAGGCACCCGGGGCGCATAAGCAGCACACAAAACGCTCACTGCCAACAGCCAGCAGCCATATCACCCTGCAGCCCAAAACTGGTCGCCCACTGAAGCTAAGCAGGGTTGAGCATGGTCAGTACCTGGATGGGAGACCTCCTGGGAAAATTAGGTTGCTGCTGGAAGAGGTGTTAGTGAGGTCACCCTGCAGTCTGTGTGGGTCCTAACACCCCAGAATAGTCACGGGGACACTATACTGTAAAAAGCACCATCCTTCGGATGAGACATTAAACCGAGGTCCTGACTCTCTGTGGTCATTAAAAATCCCAGGATGTCCTTCGAAAAAAAGAGGAGGGGTATCATCCTGGCCAAATTAGCCCATTGGCCTCTGACCATCATGGCCTCCTAATCATCCCCATACACCAATTGGCTTCATCATTCTGTCTCCTCTCCACCAATAAGCTGGTGTGTGGTGTGCGTTCTGGCGCAATATGGCTACCGTCGCATCATCCAGGTGGATGCTGCACACTGGTGGTGGCTGAGGAGATTCCCCACCTCTTTCATGTAAAGCGCTTTTAGTACCCAGAAAAGTGCTATATAAATTTAATGAATTAACAGAAAACAATTAAAAAAAAGGTGCCTCTCACTGCAAAAACGTGTTCTGTCTGATCGGGGCCTAACTTACTGACATATCAAGCAGAACCAAGACTCTCCACACAGTCTTCCATGCGTGGCAATGGAAAACTATCTGGAATGGTAACCGCGTTAGGACTACAGCTGGGTTTAACAAGCCCATGCTCGAGCAAATAGTCAACCTCGGCTCTCATAACAGCTCTCTTCATGGCATTCACGCGATACGCGTGCTGTTTAATATGAGCACATCACCCACATTAAAATCATGCTGCAGAACTGTAGTACGAGACGGTACATGGCTAAACAAAGAAGGAAAATCATTAATTAACTGCATAATATCACCCCGTTTCTGTTCAGATAAATGGGCCAAATGAGACCCATTCAGACCCAACAACAGACAGCAGTACCAACACTTGTTCACCCTCTTGAAAACAGCGCTGAACAGATTTACAAATCTTTATATTTACCTGTACACTGGCCACAGCGAGTCTTTTGCTATAGAACAGGCTTTATGCAGACGTTTACGAAATTTACTGACGTAATCCAGCACATTCATTTTAGGGCTGGTATCAACACACAATATATTTTCTTTAAGCATTATTAATGGACCTCTTCATTCATTCATGTCCGAACACCATTCCGGTTGGTACTGAACCCCAGGATCTCCTGCTCGGCCTCTCTTATGTCAAACGATACCATGGTGACAGGCGCCATGATTTTTATTAATGGAATCGCCTTAGGGGAAAAAAATGAGTACTACACATTATGGTCAACAAAAATTGATTACCAGTCTTGATTACCAAAATATGAAACAAAATTTCACATTTAATGCCATGCTGTGGATCAGTAATTGGAGCAACAGGTCTAATGGACAAATATCCAAAGAATATAATATCTCGGGACTATAGTTTACCAGTATACTCATTATTGGTAAACTGTAATAACAGTGCAACTGCAATAAATAGTCATGAAACTCTAGATGGTGCAGGCTGATAGGTCCTTTACGTTTAATCTGTTAGCAATCAAATCATTTACTGTACATGACAAACAGATTGGCTTCTGCAGAAAATGAGATTGCTTGCTCAGCATTCAAATAGTCTGGTTCAGTGTTTTCTACTAGCTGGTTCTGCAGCGCACTATCAGAGTACCTCTGAAACCCTCCACCTCCCCCAGCTCCACCTGTCCAGATCTGCTGATTATTATAAACACCTAGCATGCTTCATTAACATGCTAAAACTATTCTAAGAGTTGTCATGATTGAAATGCCAATGGGATCTAATATGAAAGCACTAAAAAAAAACTGAAAAAAAAAAAAGCACTAACAAAACTGAACAATCAAAAATGAACCATAAAAATAATGCAATGTAAAGCTAAGGACAGCCCTGGCATTTTTAGTTGAAGCGGCCTACCATTACGATCAGTATTGTTGTGTGTATACACACACACACACACACACACACATACGTACATATACACAGGATAGATATATAAAGGGTAGGCGATATGGAATTATTTTCAGAGAAATTGCGATTCACGATTTTATGAAGATTCTTTGTCATGTTTGGCTTTACATAAATGAAAAGAACATATTTACATATGCCTTTACTGTTAAATGCCATTGTCTCTCCTTTAGCTCTGTAGTGTATACGTGGCCATTGGTCCTTTATAGAAGCATTAAAAATAAAATGTATAAAATAAAATTATATATAGGCTACAGAAAGCAAGCAACGAGCGCTCCCTAAGCTGTCATTCACTTCAGCTGCAGCACAAATGGCTATAATCCGCAATGCTGCAAATCGAATGTTGCCATTATTATGCTATTGCATTTCATTTGGCCCAGTTATGATTTATGTGTGTTTGTTCACAGGAAAGTGAACAGTATCATGATTATGGTTAAATATGGTAATAGACATCTAATATAAACAAATTCAATTTATTTTCAAATTAAATATCACAACGCACATTTATCATTCAGTTTAGAGCTTTTAAATATGTTAATGTAAGCGCAACTTGTGTATATTTATGGAGTAAAATAGCATGACTGCTTCATATTGTCGTATATTTATATACGTTTACCAGCTAATCAATCCCAGCATGCTTTAATTTTTTTTACCGCTAGACATTTGTGTCACTAAGGTTAAATTAAGTTTTTTCTTGGCCTGCGCTCTGAAAGTGATCTGTTAATTCTGCTAAACTTTAATTACTAAAACTGAAACTAAAATATAAAAACTACATAGAAATGTGTTCACAAAATAAAAACTACACTAAAACTAACACAATTATTAATGAAAGTAATAAAAACGAAACTACATTTTATTGCAAATTTGAAAATGATATTAAAATAAAATGAATTTAAAAATGAAAAACTATAATAACCTTTCAAGAAGAAATAGAAATGATATATATATTATTATTATTATTATTATTATTATTATTATTATTATTATTATTATTATTAATTTATTTATTTTTCCAAATATGAATATTCAACTTTTTATGTCTTATATATCAAAACATTATTTTTGCATTTGTAACTGCAGGTTAAATGTATTCATGTCCTGCATTAAACAGTGGGTAAATACATATAAATGCCACTTCAGAGCTTGTGTTACCTCTGCATTGCAAAGATGAATTTTGTTGATATACAGATTTAATTTGCTTGGGAACAGCCCAAATGTCTTAATATTCTAAATGACTGATTAAATGTAAGAATTTGGCTCAAAGGATGATGAACACTTTTAGAAAAAATGGCTTTATAAATGTAAAAAAAAAGCTTATTGGAAAACATTAATTTCTATCACACAGAATATGACGAGGCAGCTGTCCACAGCAATCCTTAAGATACCAGCATAATAACACTCTCAGCTATGAACTATTATTTATTTCATAAAAGCATCACATACACTACTGTTTAAAAGTTTGGGGTCTGTAAGATTGAACTCCCTTATGTTCACCAAGGCTTCATTTTATTTGACCAAAAATACAGTAATATTGTGAAATATTACAATTTAGAATAATTTCATTATTTGAATATATATTAAAATGTTATTTATTCCTTTGATGGCAAAGATACATTTTTAATAGTCATTACTCATCTTTTCAGAGTCACATGGTCCATCAGAAATCATTTGAATATGCTGATTTGGTGCTCAAGAAACAGTTGTGCTGCTCATTTTTCTTTTTTTGTGGAAATTTCATGTTTTTTTCAGAATTCCTTGATTAATAGAAAGTTCAAAAGAACAGCATTTATTTGAAATAGAAACAACATTATAACATCGTAACATTATAAATGTTTTTACTGTTTCCATTCTTCAGTTTAATTCAACCTTGTTGAATTATCAACAACCCATAGCTATGAAATTAAGAACAAAAAAAATCTATTTCTATTTTTTTTTATGCATTTCATAGTTCTTTTTTGGTAAAGATTTTACTTAATCTCAAAACCCCAGACTCAAAATTAAATGTTCTTGCAAATATTTTTTTCTAACAAAAACATTACTTCCGAATGTAACGTACATTTTTTTTTCTTTTTAATGTTTACAAAGCATTTTGTGAAGGTTAGAGACAACATTAAGGGAATCCCAGCTAACAGATAATATTGTCAGAACTTTTGGCAAGGTTCTCTCAAAGTTATAAACAATATTATTCCAGTAATGTTATTAGAATGTTTGATCAAGGTGATCTGGTTTTAATAATATTCTCAAAACATTGTTTATTGGTCACGCATTTAAAATATGCATTTAAAAATGATGAAATGGAATGTTCCCTTAACATTCGCATAACCAAGAAAAACTTTTTTGAGAACATTTAAATAATGTATGTCTCAGAGGAGCCTTGGCAGTGTTTAGTCTCTGTGATGAAGGATCACGCAGTCTAGCTGGATCCTGATGGAGCAGAAATGGTTTCAGGAGGACACACAGATCTGCGCTGGTGTCAAAAAGATTCATGGGCAGGAATGATTCGAGCTGTCGCTCATGAGCCGGACTGTGGGAGAGAAAGAAAAAACATCAATCCACCACCAATATTTTTGAGGAACAACATCATCTGTCACCTCAAGGGCATCGCACGGAGTTATTTTCTGTTGGAGGGGAAGATTTCGAGTGTATTGAGACGTCTGTCCTGATAACCAATTCAGGAGGTGAGTGAGGTGAGCGGGATGAGGAGGGGACATCGCTCCCGCGGGCCTCACATGCCTGTGCTGACCTTTGAACCCCGGTGTGCTCGGAATCTGAACCCAGAGGTCGCGACCTCTCGCCCTCCTTTCTGACCCGCTGAATGTTTGACGCCCTTTAGTCAAAAAGTGAAACAGTTTGCCCCTGCGCCGGGTGACCTCTGACCCCCTCTCGTCCCGCTAAGGTATGAGAGCTCGTTGACCTCTGTGGCCTTTATTAGCTCGGCCTGTTATTAGTCTCGCAGCACACCAGCCAGAATATTGCTACCGTCATCGCTGCTTTTATCTTGAATTTTAAGTTCTTCAAAGATGGACTGCTTTCAAATGTTGCCATCAAAGTCAAGATTCGCTTTTATCAGCACAGACAAATGAATCCCATGAAGATTCAACCACATGCTGAGGGTCACCAGACCCTATTTATCTAAAGCTATAGGTGGTACACTGAATAATAACTTTGAACCTTTCTGCATGTGGGTTTCTGACATCAAATGGACAGACACGTTTTTGAACTATTATTTATTTCATAAAAGCATCACATACACTACTGTTTAAAAGTTTGGGGTCTGTAAGATTTAACTCCCTTATGTTCACCAAGGCTTCATTTTATTTGACCAAAAATACAGTAATATTGTGAAATATTACAATTTAGAATAATTTCATTATTTGAATATATATTAGAATGTTATTTATTCCTTTGATGGCAAAGATACATTTTTAATAGTCATTACTCATCTTTTCAGAGTCACATGGTCCATCAGAAATCATTTGAATATGCTGATTTGGTGCTCAAGAAACAGTTGTGCTGCTCATTTTTCTTTTTTTGTGGAAATTTCATGTTTTTTTCAGAATTCCTTGATTAATAGAAAGTTCAAAAGAACAGCATTTATTTGAAATAGAAACAACATTATAACATCGTAACATTATAAATGTTTTTACTGTTTCCATTCTTCAGTTTAATTCAACCTTGTTGAATTATCAACAACCCATAGCTATGAAATTAAGAACAAAAAAAATCTATTTCTATTTTTTTTTATGCATTTCATAGTTCTTTTTTGGTAAAGATTTTACTTAATCTCAAAACCCCAGACTCAAAATTAAATGTTCTTGCAAATATTTTTTTTTTTGCAGAACTTTAGATGCTATATGCGTTATGAAGAACTGTTTGCAGTATATAGTTGGTTTATGTGTTATATGGTTCTTGAAGATGTAGTTGTTGAATCTGATATTACATTATGCTCCAGATAATCTGGTTTCTGGGTTCTTTAAAGCACTTAAATGTCCTCTTTGGTATCTGGCTGTGAAACATTTTTTAGGCCCCAATGATTTCCAATGATTGTTTTTTTATTTAGGCTTTGAGGCTGCCTATAGTAGTATACACCAGTTAACACCTCTAGCAGATATATACGCATTTCAAATTACTTATTTGGGAAAACCGACAAAAAAATACTACTTTCAATCAAATGTTTTAAAAAAAGTTTTGACTAGCAAATCGTCAAATGACATTTAGGGCCATGCTAGTTGTTTCTCACCTCTGATCCTGCTCTCAAATCAGAGTTTATTCCAAACTGTTGATGAGGTGTGTTTTTGTGGGGGAGGTGTGTTATGCCAACACATATCCTTCACCTTTATGTGAATAATTTTTTCACAGTAGTGCCAAAAGCCCACAGAGAGCTGATCTGCGGTGTACTGACCCCTCTTGTGAATGTGTAGCAGGTCACGCTGATATGTCAAGGAGCAGGATAACTTACTTGCTGTCTATGGAAGGTCAGAAAGCTCTTAGATTTGATCAAAAATATCTTCATTTGTGTTCTGAAGATGAACAAAGGTCTTACAGGTTTGAATCGACATGAGGATGAGTAATGCATGACAGAGTTTTCATTTTTGAGTGAACTATCCCTTTAAGAATGAATTAAAATACACTGTTAATGAAACATCGGAGGAAAATGTGCTTAAATAATATCACAGTGCAAAAAAATCTTTCACCTGAATCAGTTAATATTGCAATGAAACTAAGAAGTCTCAGCTGGGGAGCTGTTGTGACAAAAAGTAATAAGAACAACATTTCCCCAGATGCAGGAACATCTAAACAGTCTCCATCGGTTCCAGAGGCCTGTATCTGTGAAGCCAGGCAGAAATGAATCAGGGGAGGTGAATATCCAGACCCTCAGCAAAAGACTGCTAGTTGTAGCACAATATGCTCCGCAGTCTTAATTCCCAGTGTGTGTGTTATTGTGCTGGTACTTGTGATTTCTCAACGGTCGGCTGCAAGTGTCTTCATGTATACTTTAATGGGATTGACTGTTAAACCTGTTTTCTGGTCAACACGGTCCCATTCTTCTCTAGAATCTGGAAAGCCGGCGGAAAAGGATCTTAGCAGCAGCGATGTGGGAATTCTGTGTTGAATCTCAAGTTATTAGTTTTACTTGTGTTTGTTCCTCATCTCGGTATTGTTGATTTCTCAAACCTCAAGGGGGGACAGAAGACTCATTCTCACCTCCGCAGTATGACTATGAAGTTCTGAGACTACTAGATCAGTGTGAGAATGGAGTTTTGGAAGCGTTTGATTCCATCTTTTGTAGCCTCTAGGGAATGTTTGTTTTTTACATATTTGTTCCAGTGGAAAGAGAGTAGGTCTGACTTACAATTGATTTTACATTTTACACTTCTACTTGTTCAGATGGATAGTGACGATGAGTTAAGATGGTTAACTTGTTTTTCTACAATTCTTGTTCTGTTTTTTTTGTTTTGGACCCTCTAGCAATTCACATTATTATGATTTGAATAAACATGTACTTAGTTTAATCATTAAAAAATACCCCCATGCTACCAATCATATGTTTGGGGGCAGTAAGACTTTTACTTTTTTTGCATTTGATACTCTCTTATGCTCACCAAGGCTGCATTTATTTGATAAAAATACAGTTCAAAACAATAATATTGTCAAATAATCTTACCATTTGAAAGAACTGTTTTCTATTTTAATATATTTTCAAATATAATGTATTTCTGTGATGGTAAAGCGGAGTTTATCCCGTCTTCAGTGTCACATGATCCTTCAGAAATGCTGATTTGGTGCTCACGAAACACATTTTTCATTACTAATTATGTTAAAAACAGTTGTGCATGCTTAATATTTTTGCAGAAACTTTTTCAGGATTTTTTGATGAAGAGATCATTCAAAAGAATAGCATTTGCACTTTTAATCAATTTAATGCATCCTTGCTGAATAAAAGCAAATCTTACTTTCGAATGGTAGCATATACTGTATGTTGTATGAAAACATTTTTGAGAATAATTCATACTGGAAAATTAATCATAATTATTTAAATGATAATAAAAAAAAAACGAAACGTTCAGTACTTTTATGAATTTCATTCTCATTTACTTCTTTAAACTCACATTTGAATTGCATCCTACATTCTGTTAGCATCGTATTGCAGAAACTGAATTGTAATTTAAAAGACATTAATTCTGATGTCCAAGACCAAGAAGAAAGCTTGATGAGCAACATGTTTTACTTGACGACTGTGGGGAGTAAATGCTGGAGGTTGAGGGGGTTGTGGCCGGTATCAGGAGACGTCTTGTCCCTCCAACACCTCATAAAAGTCTAGTTTTTACCCATGCTTCCTGAACCGCCTCTGGTTTTTCCACTTCAGTTGGTGCAAGCAGACGAAGCGAGAAGGATTGTAGAAGCATGTTCTGGTCTTAGTTAAGATGTCAACGGTGTGTGTGCTTTCTCAAGGTCAACACACCCTAATAAGAA
This sequence comes from Sinocyclocheilus grahami, assembly GCF_001515645.1. NCBI lineage: Eukaryota > Metazoa > Chordata > Actinopteri > Cypriniformes > Cyprinidae > Sinocyclocheilus > Sinocyclocheilus grahami. The sequence continues at coordinate 1,066,467 of NW_015505232.1, read as the reverse complement.
TGCACCAGGGACCACTGTTATTATCAGCTAGCAACGGCTGAGGTAAAAAAAAAATGTAATTATTCTCAGGCATGCGATAGATAAAAGCTCTCATTGCCTCGATCAGGGAAAGGATAGTTTTAGGTGGTGTTGATTTCCCAAAATGCCTCTTTTTTGTTACCTTCAAGAGTTAATTGTGCTTTACGCTGTCGGACATCTATCGCTAGTTAAAAATCATGACATACCCTTCAGACATAACAAGCTCCGCTATGAGCTTCTGGGCAACGTCCAAGTTAAATGCCCTCTGTGGAATCCTTGAGAAGTGTTGAAAACCAGCTGATCGGGCCTTGGACGTGCTGTAAAACTGCAGCCATCACTCTGTGTCTGATGTGGAGGTCAGCGCCAGCAAAGCCAAAAGGGCACATCAATTTTTACAGCCCTCCTGAGGACAGGCAAGTTTCTGTCTCTCTCTTTATCACCTTTCAGTGGGAGGTGAGCGGATGTTCATTGTTTCTCAAGGCTGTTATTTGTATGATGTCTGATGAAGCATGTGAACAGGGCAGAAGGACTGCTTTCTGACCTGAACACGATGGCAATGCAACTATTTACTTTATGGATGTTGTCTTGTCTTCGGCTGTAAATATACCTTCACCTGCAATGTGATTCTGAGTGTCCATAAAGTTGAGAACTCCAATGTCAAGTTAATAAACATCGTCAAATTAATTAATTTATTCAGTAATTATTTTGATGAAATCTTTTGCAATTATTAATAGTTTATTAGTTATCCTGAATACATTTGAAATAATAGATTTAAGTCATATATTTTATTGTTTTAGATTTTTTTAGATAAATTATTTATTTAGATTTATTGTTTTAGAATTTTAAGTTTTAGAAATTGTTGTGTGCTTTTTTGTCATTTTTACTCAGTTTGTTTTAAATATTTCTATATAGATTAAATCTTTTGAGATTATTATACTGTTTAACAGTTAATTACTATTAGTCATATTTAAACAATATATTTTAATTAATACATGTAGCCTAAGTAATAATAATACCTTTCTTTTTAAGTCTTTTAAGTGTAGTATTTATAAATATTTTGATTTAGCTTTTATTGTTTTAGTTTTTTTAGATAAATTATTTATTTAGATTTATAGTTTTAGAATTTTAAGTTTGAGTAATTTTGTTAGGTGCTTTTTTGTAATTTTGTTATTTTTTTTATATTTCTATATAGATTTAATAAATTTTTTAATCAGTAAATTTAATCAGTTTTTTAAAGATTTTTTTTAGTTAAGGTTTTTCATCTAATATTGATCTTTATTTCAGATACTGCAAATTGAATTTTTTATTTAATATATTGAACAAATTGAAATCACACACACACACACACACACACACACACACACACACATATATGTGTGTGTGTGTGTATTGTAAAATGATAATTTACATTACAACAATTCATTCAATATTAAATCATGTATATTATGATATAATAATTACATAGACCATATATAATCATACAAATATTTGTTTTAGCATATCCAAAATGCTCAAACATGAATCTTTGGACATAATAATGAGTTTATTTTTAGTCACACAGCTGAATTGTGGACATCACGTGTACAGTGTACAGATTATCAGACATTATCATACACTACTCGGTGCTGTCCTACTTTCCAGCGGAGGAGTTTTGCAAACTCCAACCAGTGCCAGCCAATCCTTCAGCTTTCTTTTTGGCAGCACAAGGACAAAGTGATGGCTTAGACAGCTTCAGGGGACAGCAGAGCCGGAGAGAGATAAGAGAACAAAAACAAACAGAGCTGAGGAAGAGGAGGGGGGACAAGAGGACGACGATGAAGAAGAAGGAGAAAGTTGTCAGGGATCAGGGTGACCCTGTGCCGCACGCAATCATCTCCTGCCAAATTCCGGAGAAAGGAAACCAGGCCACCATGTAATCTTTGCGCACGGCAGTCGGGCACGGTGTCAAATCCACTGGCGAAAACGGATATGTTCACATTCTGAAGAGAGTGTTTTTGAAAAGCCAGATACTCTATCAAAATACCTACATTTACTCTAGACAAAGAGTAAATATGTATTCTACCTGAAAATGTTGCTTGTGTGGCATAAGAGCTTTGGATAGTCCCCCTGACAAGATGTAATGCAGCCCTTCATTCATTTTCACTGTATAGAAAATCAGCGTTCTGTTAAAGGAATGTTTCATTTAAAAACATTTTTAAAAAGGCTGTAGATGTAGATGAGTTTGTTTCTTCATTGGAACAGATTTGGAGAAATTTAGCCTTGCTCACCAATCCTCTGCAGTGAATGGGTGCCGTCAAATTCAGAGTCAAAACATCACAATGATCCACAAGTAATCCACACCACTCCAGTCCATCAGTTAATGTATTGTAAAGTGAAATGCTGCTTTTTTGTAAGAAACAAATCCATCATTAAAATATTTTTAACTTCAAACTGTTGTTTCCGGCTTAAATCGCTTTCTCTGTTAAAAAATATATTGTAGCAAATCAGCTCATGGGGAAATATGAATAATTAATCATAGCTAGTTATAATTAATTATAAATATTTAGATCCGCTGTAGATATTTACTTGACCTCTCAGGGTCAACTGTCTGTCAATTCTAAGAACGTTAATTTGAGGGGACTGTGACGATTTGTTAATCTAATGAATAACTGATTTGTTAAATCAAATGAAAAATTGTGTGTTTGATTGGTCCAGATGCTACAAAATGTTGGTGGATTTTGATGTGAGAGGGCAACAGTGGATGGACTTAAGGATTATGGACTTGTATTTTGGCCAGAAGTGATGGTTTAAAGTTAAAATGCTGTAAGGATGGACTTTTAACACCGATTTTCACTTCACAAGGGGTGTGTGTGTGTGTGTGTGTGTGTGTGTGTGTGTGTGTGTGTGTGTGTGTGTGTCTATTTATCCCACACACTTTGGATGGGATAAATGCAGAGCACTAATTCCGAGTATGGGTTGCCACACGTCATGTCACAATTTGTTAACTGATGGACTGGATCGTGTGGATTATTGTGATGTTTTTATCAGCTGTTTGGTCTCTCATTCTCCCATTCACTGCAGAGGATCCATTGATGTAATGCTAAATTTCTCCAAATCTATTCTGACGTAGAAACAAACTCGTCTACATCTTGGATGGCCTGAAGGTACATTTTCATTACTGTGTAAACTTTTCCTTTAAACTTATCTTTTTGTGTTTGACAAAAATGATATGTGCTGAAAACATTCAAAAGTGTAGTAGCTATGCTTGTTTGTAAGACTACCCTGATGCTCCATATTGGGCTCATAAAGCTGTTTGAGTAATCAGAACAGGTGATGTTTCTGCCAGCTGACTGGTTACAATAGCATGGCTTTCTTAAAAGCAGAGTCCGCTGCCCATTCCCTGACAGTGTGGATGACCTCTCGCATGGGTCTTTTGTTGGTACAGTGCCTAGAGAATACATCCATTTGCATTTTACAATTGTTTAACAAATAGTCACCCGTGGCAGGCTATTATCCCCCACTGTGACCCCAACACACACAAACACACACACAGCTGTGGCCTGGCACACAGGGGTTTGTTCTCACTTACACAAGAGAGAAACCATACACCAGCTACATCTGTGAGACTAAACAGTGCATTAATGCTACAGAATAATAGATAGATAGATAGATAGATAGATAGATAGATAGATAGATAGATAGATAGATAGATAGATAGATAGATAGATAGATAGATAGATAGATAGATAGATAGATAGATAGATAGATAGATAGATAGATACTACAGAGATGTTGTTGAGTCAAGGACGAAGGCTTTGCAATGGTTTATGGAAATTAATTGTTTGTCTCATTAAACTCGATTTTACTTGTCTGCTTTCAGTAGATAATTTTCAGGTAAATTCAGTGGGCAGTTTAAATGAGTCAAGACTCCACTTTCCATAAATCATTAGAGAGTATTTTAATGTTTCAAAGTGGCTCTGTTCAGAAACTAAAGTGAGGCGGTTGTACTACAAGAAGAAAACCTGGTTGCTCAGAGGGTGCTATGAAATTATCGTGGATAGAATTTGTTCTCAGAAGATTCTGATGAGAAATCAGGTTTTTGATTGCAGGCTTTTGTATTTTGGCAATTTTGTGACATTGTTGAGGTGACATAATGGGAATGTGTTTTTCTCAGAAGAAAAAATCTGATAAGCAGGAGATTTAAAGTCTCAATTTGTTCTCCATTTAATATAATTGCTGTGTAGGAGAAACATTTGTGATATTTTAATTTGTTGATACACTGTAAAAAAAAAAGTTGTTTCAACTTTAAAAAAAAAAAGTGCTGCCTATTTTTTTAGTCATCTTGAAATGTTCAAATGTATCAATTGACAACTTGGATATTTTAGTTGACTACACTTAAAATTTTACAGACACTTTATAATTTGAAACATTTATTTATTTATTAAGTACAGTGTATTTGATAAGTCTTTGTTCATCCACCATGAACATGAAATGGTATGGGTATATGGGCCGTTTTAAAAAAAAAAAAAATTATGAGCTTAAACAACTTTTTTTACCAAGGACAAAACTTTTAATTATTTATTTATATTTAATTTTATTTAATTTATTTAATTTTTCAGTTATTTTTCCTAGACAGCTGTGAGATTAAATGGGAACAAACAAAGACTTTTGCTTGAGTCTAACCCTAGTAATCTAAAAAATGCCTAAATCCTGAAACTATGTTCAAACTATGATTACAAATTTGAGTGGTGCAATCCATAAATTCCTTTTAAAGCTCTTATTGTATGTGAGCAAGTGTCTCATTTGAGACTATTTTTATTCTCTTAAAGGAGTCATATGATGCTTTTTTAAAGATCATTATTTTGTGTATTTGGTGTAACAGAATATGTTGACATTTTTCAAATAATGTACATTATTGTAGGTCCTCTATGCCCCGCCTCTCTCAAACGCTTCGTTTTCTACAAAGTCCCTCCTTCCGACAAGCGCAGTCTGCTCTGATTGGCCAACTGACCCATTGCTTTGTGATTGGCCGAACACCACAAGCACTCGTCGGAAATGTAACGCCCCTTACCATAATCGGGTGTGTGTTCACTGCTGTGTGTGTGCACTTTGGATGGGTAAATGCAGAGCACTAATTCCTAGTATGGGTCACCATACTTGGCCACATGTCATGTCACTTCAGTTCATGTGTCTCGCTCGCTCTCTCTCTCTCTCTCGCGCTCTCTCGCGCTCTCTCTCACTCGCACACACACACACACACACACACACACGTGCACACACACACACACACACACACGATGAGCAAAACTCCGCATTTGAACAGTCAATAGCAAATACTTTTATATACAAAAACTAATAACAAAACAGTAGCTGATTCAGAAGCGGCATTATGCTAATATTTCCACATAGTGAGGTAGATATGTGGGGGCGTGTTAGAACGAGCCGTTTTAGGGGGGCATGGCAGAGTCTTAACTTTTATAAAGAATATCTCTTTGGTTTTGAGACTTTAGTCTTTGCAACTTCAGGGATCTTATCTATGCACAATCAGCTTGTAACACTCCAAAGAGAAAGGAAAACTTGAAATCGCATCATATGACCCCTTTAAAAATTTCTGGAGAAATTGACACTTGACACTTAAATAACCGAGGTCTCTATCTCCTGAGCTATGAAAGGGCAAACTCTGAACAATCAAATTTTCCTCGGGGTGGCCATAAAAGCATCAAGTTTGATCTCAAGGCGGGGATGAAGGGAGGTTTTGTGTATCCAGCATTGGCAGAGTTAATGCGAAGGGTTAATTCGGGTCCGGCTTTCATTATTTGGACAGTTTTATTGCAGTTGTCTGCACAGCTTCCTGTATAGTCCCTGCACAGCTGACATTGGGCAGTCAGAGACAGAGATAATCGGACTCAAGAGTTTACTGGTAAGAAAATGCTTTGCATATGAGGATCCGTGTATGTGTATGTGTGTGTGTGTGTGTGTGTGTGTGTGTGTGTGTGTATACTCTGCTGTTCTTGTTTGAACTGGGAGATTCCCTCAGGGCCAGAACAGGTCACAGCTGTACAGAACAGTGTTGTTGAGACATAAGAAGTGTGAGTGTGTGTGCGTGTGTAAGTTCACTGTGTTTGTGTTAAGACAGCTGATGCATGAAATGGAACTCAGGTAAGCGCGGGGGCCCGCGGCTGTCTCGTGTCTTTCACTGAGTGATTTTACTCTGGCGCATTGATTTTGTTTCTCACAAGCTCACAGCAGGCAGAAAGAATCAGCTGACCGACAGAGGCCTGACGTTTGACAGCTTAACCCCTCAGAAAGACAACATGCAGAGAGTGTTACATTACATAGACCAGCAGACACATAAACAAACCAGCAGAGTGAATTTTTGAGTTAATAGATTTTAATTCATTTTAAGTCCCCCAAATTAGTTTCTTTTCTATTTAAATATATTTAATAAATTGTTACTTATTGTTATGTATGTATATATGTATGTATTTATTTTTATTATTATGTAATATAATATAATAATAATATTCAATAGGTTTCAATTCAATTCTATAGGTTTTTAAATGTATGTATATATATATATATAGTCATTTATTATATAATTTGCTTAATTTTTATTTAATTATTTATCATATTATTTATTTTAAGTTGCACAATTGTTGAAAATAAAACATTTTTGAGTCAAATACCTTTGAATACAAAGTTCGCTTAAAACTATTTGTTTATTTTATATTTTATTATTATGCATTTTTATTATAATATAATATACAAATGTATCATATAAAATATTCCATTAATTATTTAGTTTTTAGTCATTGTTTTTAGCTTTATCTTTTGTTTTTCATTTAAATGTTAAGTTTTGAAATTTTGTTGTATGCATTTGTCATTTTTATTTCATTTCTTTATTTTTTTAAATGTGTGTAAGTCGTATTTATAAAGTTTTAGCTTTTAGTTTTGGATCTGTTTTTAGTTGTTTTAATACTACAATTGATTTCTTCTGTTGTCCTCATTTGTAAGTCGCTTTGGATAAAAGCGTCTGATAAATGACTAAATAAATAAATAAAAATAAATAAAATAGTAATTTCATATTTTTTATTTTTGATCATTTATTTGCACAATTGCTTAAGGTAAAAAAAAAAAGATACAAAGAAAAGTTTCATCTAATTCTATCTATCTTTTGCTAAATTTAAGAGCTACATCCACTGGTAAAATGAGGACACAAGCCCCATTCAGAGCCCATAAGTGAGACCTGCAGCTTGTGTCAGCCAGCTGAGCATTCTGGGAACTCTGAATAATAAGTGTTTAGTCCTGATCAATGGGAGCCACCGCGCTGTTAGTGGCAAAATCAATACAGTTTTCTTTGCTATTACAATGGGCTGTCTTGTTGCAAATGAGCTCTGAAACAGAGTTGTCTGGAAGAGATGTCGAAGCAGAGCAACCTGCAAAGTTCAGAGTAATAAAGAGGTCAACAGCTTCCATTACTGCTGCCGTCTGCACCGAGAACAGTCATTATATTCACTGTTTGCTGCTCTTTGTGTTTCCTTGTTCCAGGAAATGAAGGTTGAAAGAACAATATGACCAACAAACATTAAAATCAACACAAATTGCTGTTTGCAACCATTTTACTCCTGCAATTTAACATACTACCGTTCAAAGGCTTGGGGTTTGTTTTTCATGTTTTTGAAGGTCTCTTATGCTCACCAAGGCTGCATTTATTTAATTAAAAGTAAAGTATTGAAATTAAATTATTTAGGACTTGCACGTTTTGATTTGGTAAATAATAATATATCATGGTATATTGGTTAATATTTTTTTCTTGCATGCACAACCTTCAGTCAGCAGAAAAGAAAAGAAAAAGTTTCAGACTGCATTTTGATAACGAAAACTTTCTTGTGCACTGATGAATCATGTGCATTAAAACTAGACATTTTATAGCATTTCAAGACAACATGACATCCGGATCGAAAAGTCTATCAAATGTAAATGATTGAAATTAGATTTTCTGTTGGCATCTTGCCTCTAAATCAAATGAAACATGAGTGTGTCGTGAGCTCATGAATCAAACTGCAGTCAGAGAGTTCAGCTCACTGTGAGAGGCGTTCTCCAGCTGAGTGACCTTTAACGCAAGCCCCTCGATGAGACGGGATCATTTTCCCTTGAAGAGATCCATCAGGATTCTGTGTACGAGTTTATGTGGCTGAGATGAGAATGGTTGTGTCTGTGAAGTAGACAAGAGTAAAAAAAAAATGATATAGATGTTTGCATTGTTGTTGGGTTCAGGAAACTTCTGTGGTGCAAATACAATCAATAGTAAGTTTCAAAAGATGTCATCACACACAGTAATGTATATTTCTCTGTCTCAGATCCTGGTCCATTTAGTTCTTTTTCAAACCTTGTTTTTTTTTTGTCTCTGAGGAAGGCTCAGGGTTAATGGCACAAATGGTTCAATGCATGTGTGTGTGTGTGTGTGTGTGTGTGTGTGTGTGATCCCTATTGTCACACTGCCTGATAAATGTGACCTTGCTGTGACCTCTGCATGCAGAGGACAGACATGATTTTGCAGACTCAGGCACTGCAACGATCTTCCATTATAAGTGTGTTTAATATAATGCAGTCAATAATGAAGCGTTTTGGTTTTAAAGGGACAGTACACTGAAAAATGAAAATTCAGTCATCATTTACTCACCTGCATCTTGTTCCAAAATGACTTTATTTCTTCTGTGGAACACAAAAGGTGAATGACATAAGATATTAAGCATTCTAGCATTCTTAAAAATGTATAAAAATGAATGAGATTATGCTTAATATTTAAGCTTTACACTTAATTCTTCTACATTTTTCGAAAAATAAGACCTAATATCTTGTCATTTTGCTTCTCAAGTGTCTTGATTTAATAATGTTAAGATATTTGTTCTAGAAACAATTTTTTTCCCCGAAGTCAATATATTGAAATTTTATTTTAAAAAACGGTGGCTGTTCAGTACCAAAAGGACAAAAAAGTATCATGAAACTGGTGAAACTCAATACATTTCATGCATGATATTTCAAGTCTTCTGATAATAATTTTTTTAGATAATTTACCCCTCCAGGAGCCTGTTAACCACTATGTGACCGAATCTTCGAGTCTGTGAGTTGAATCCTTGAGAACCAGATCAGTCTGATTCTTGAACAAATCATTCAGACCATATTAATGAAATGGATTAAGCAATTCATTGAAAAGAACTGGCTCAAAAGAACGATTCATTCATGATTTAGACATTGCTACTGCTCTCATTTAAAGTGACCTTACATTTAAGTTTTCCTTACATTTTGTGATGTATATCCGAGTATAACAGATTGTCGAAAAAGAAAAAATGTATGGCAGGGATGCACAAATGAATCGTTCACAGTAAGATCAATAAAACGCATTTAAACAATATAAGAGTTTCTTTCCATTTTCATTCTAGGGTTGGGTATCGTTTGGGTCTTTTCGATACCGGTGCCAAATCGATACTTTTAAAATGGTTCCGGTGCCTGAACCGATACTTATTAAAAAAAAAATAATAAGAAGAATTACCCAAAAAATGATGGATTGGCCATTAGCACTATAAACACGTCTGTTTCATTCATACTGGATGCCAGAGCACCCTCGCACAGAAAATCCACATATCCAGTCACAGAAGTAGTGAAACTCATGACCCTCCAGGAAATCCCTAATATGGACAAAGGCATCGCTATTATAGCTGTAACTGAGTAAACAGAACATATACCTGTAAATGTTTTGAATGATAAAACAAAGACAATAAACACTCGACTGCAACAATAAAGTTTATCTGTTATTCAAGCCATCTCTGGTATTTTCATAATAATTAAGTATATTTATAATCCATTGATAATTGATGTATTCTTTTTAAAGTAGCCTTTGGAACATATATATTTCTGCCTCATTCTGTGACAAGAAGCCTCATCAGATCACAAAAGGAAGCATTTGACTGGTGTTGTGGAGTAAAAAGGTTATAATGTTCTCTTTTGTTGGACAACAAGTTTAGAAATGTGAATACAAGAGAAATTTAGCTTTAGGCATTTTAATTTAAGCATGTTTAGCTTAGTTAACGGAAGGCTACCTGCTGCCATCAGAGCAAGTGTAATTACTGCATTCACGCGCTCCTCTGATGCTCTCATTTCCCGAGTTGTGCTTTTTAAGTCGGAATGTGAAAACAACATGGACACTCGTGTTACTACAAAGATTTGTTTGATTTGTATTAGAGCTTTCTGACTTGAGTTCACGTGCATTTTCTCAGTCGGGAAATTATTTTTCACGTGCAGTCCCAGTGATGATGCTTCTTACATTTGTTTCAGAGAACCAGAGGACAAATATTTCAATCGATCACTCAGGCATGGCATCGCTCCTCTGATGCTCTCATTTCCCGAGTTGTGCTTTTTAAGTCGGAATGTGAAAACAACATGGACACTCGTGTTACTACAAAGATTTGTTTGATTTGTATTAGAGCTTTCTGACTTGAGTTCACATGCATTTTCTCAGTCGGGAAATTATTTTTCACGTGCAGTCCCAGTGATGATTCTTCTTACATTTGTTTCAGAGAACCAGAGGACAAATATTTCAATTGATCACTCAGGCATGGCATCGAAATGAGGCACCGAAATCTGCATTCTGATTCGGATCTAGTACATACCGGTTACATAGGTACCGGTGCCATATTATTATATACATATTATATTTTGCCTGAACCATTCCCATGACACCTCAGTCATACAGAGCTTATATCCAGATCACAAAACCCACTGCACTCTCTCTCTATCTCTCTCTTCCTTATGCATCTATTATTCATCCAGCCTATCTCTCATCGCCGCACCTCATACTGCCAAAACACTGGTGCTAATAAGACTCATAGCTTTCCTCGATGATTATGTGTGACAGCTTGGTCAGGAATTAGCCTCACTTTCACCCCTCTGAGAGGCACAGAGTGCCCGTGGCGCCCCGCGGTCAGTCTTCTGACACTCCCAAATGGAGTCAGGCCCGAGAACTGCCTTGATCCAGCACAGCCAGCCTCCTGCTCCTGGGGTCTGGCCCGTTCTGTTTGTTCAGCAGACATTTTAACCTTCATCTCAGAACAATAAAACAAGAATAGAGCGAATGTGTGCGCGTGAAAGAGCGAGACAGTGGGGGTATTTGACACATCTCCTTAAGCAACTGTGTGCTTTATTATCTTTGGCAGGCCTTATTGGTCGTGCTAATCAAGTCAACGATTTGCCACCCTCATTCCCGGCAACTGACAAATGCATTACGAACCAAGGGGAATGTGCGACCTTGAACGTGTCACCTGCGAACCAGCTGGCACTCTCTCCGCCAGCAGGAAACGACCTTTCGGAGGTCAATAAACTAAATAATTCACAAAGGTTATTCGCTTTGCGCTGAACGCACAACAAATCTGTAACTCCCTTGCAGCTGGACTCGGTTCATAGCACTGATCCAGTTTCGATCACATTCATGACACAGGACGTATGCTTGATTTCTCTGCCCTCTCAGACATGAGCACCTCATGAATTATTTAAGCATGACTTTGATGTGAAACACTTAGTGGCATTTGATAATGCAGGGCATTTATGATTTGTACACTAATTTCACAAATTTGGCAGAGATGATACGAGGCTTGGCACTGATGTCTGTGCTAACAAATTATGATCATTGAAGCTATCAGTCTACAGCTGCGAGTCTCTCCAGATCACACATGATTCCCAAATGCATGAGGTAAGAGAGGCAAACGTCACGCTTTAAAGGTTACGTTAAGAATGGAAACATCAGCGGCGGTAGCCAATAAGAGGAAAATTGTTCTGTTGTTTACAACATTAACCTTTCACAGGATGGACGACACGACAGCCAGCCATAACTTCTGACAACTTTTTTATTCTACTCTCAGTACCGTAACACACACAATATAGGTTCCACACATGCTATATACATTATTATGTTACCGAACAGCACCTAATACTACAAAAATGTGCCAGCAATTCACACTAGGACAGAAAACACATTTGCTAGTGTTAACGGCCAATAATTTATTATCATCGCTAGCCAATTGTTATATCTGAGTGGTAAAAAACATTTTATTTATTTAATTATTTGTTTATTTTAAATTAACTGTTTATTTATTTAAATCAGTAAGGTCACCTAAATAACTTCTGTATTTTCATTTATTTATTTAATTATTTTTAATTAGTAGGGTTACCTAAATAACTTCTGTATTTTTATTTATTTATTTATGTATGTTTAAATCAGTAGGGTCACCTAAATGTAAATGCCTAGTTCTTTCATGAAACTAGATGGCGCAGGCTGATGAGTTCTTAACATAACTGATGATATTCACAGCGTTAAATGACTTGGCACTAGCTGATTGGTTCATGTTGCATATGCAGCCAATGAGCTTGCTGCTTTTCATTTAAATGGCTGGTTAGCATCCACTTGAGCATTTTGCAGCGCGTTTTCAGAGTTCCTCTGAAACCCTCCACCTTCCCCAGCTCCACCTGTATATATCTGCTACGGGTTATTATATATGCTATTTGCGCAGCTATATATGCTAATATATATTAGTTGCAAATCTCTTAAGGTAGTTTGTTGTTGTTGTTGTTGTTCTATCTCATTCGTTTCTTTTTTTTTTACTATTCTTCTACAAGCTGGCAGTCTTTGTCCAGTGTCTATATCTTTCCACAAGTCATGAGCAATAAAAATGTCTTTGTACTCTTTTAAACAAGAGTTGTGGTTTGTGTGGGTCCTAACGCATCCTTGTTTTGATAAAACTAAGGTGTAGTGTATTACTTTAATTGAATCACCGTGGCCAACCCCAGCAGGTGGGGTTTGTCTGAAGATTAGATAAAACAGGCGCTGGCTTCCATATGGCACTGAGACTCACTAAAGATTAAATATGTTTACTTACCCTTGGACTAGGTATGTCAAGGCAAATACATATGACTTAGTCAGTGTATGGTCTCAAAGATAATGACTAATTCATGATACCGTTCCTCACAGGTGTTTATTAGATTGACTTAAATGTCACCACGTAGTTCCCGTCTGCATCAGGATGGCCTCAGCGTTTCCGCTGGCCTTGTGCCACTCTGTAATCATACACTGCATAACTGATGTCTCAAAGCTGCTGAAACATCAATATTTTCCAGCAGATGCAGAGGGTTTGTAGCTGTTACATGCATCAAAAGCTGCACACACCTGGCAGCACGCTGCGGGATATTACTCCTGGACGCAAGTCTGTCTGCAGTAATGACTGTGGATCCAGTAGTTGTGATGTCTGGGAGGATGTGTGAAAGCACAAGTGTCATGAAACCAGAAAAAGTGCTTACCTAAACGCTTCTGTCTCATATGTAGTGCTGGAAAATATCCAATTGATTTTACTGAATTGGTGAATATCAAACAGTTCTCTTAACATAGCACTTTAAAGGTAAATTCATTAGAGTGAATCGTTTCAAAACCGTTTGAATTGGTTCAAAACAGCTCTCTCAAATATGTAGCATAGCATGACAACCCCCCCCCAAACTCCAAGATTTCATTGGTAAGGGCTTTGATTGGTAAAGATTTCATTTCATTAGCATTACTATGTGTTCGGATCGGATCCATCCATGGTTCTTCTGAATTCTGAACTGAATCCATGAAGTCTGACTGCGTGATTTAGTTGACCAATAGAATTTGATCTTGGGTTTGCACTTAACCGGTTTGGGGAAATAAATAACACATTTAGCATTACAATGTCCGATTCATTCTATAGAGTCAGCTCATCTCAACCGGTTCTCTTTTCCATATGCACATAGATTTGGAAAATCTGATTCATTATAGTGAATCGGTTCATTCAGACAGTTTATTTAAAGTATTCACAAAAGGATTCACCAATTTAAATCTGTACAGAACATTTTAGGTCTTCTTTTTCCTAGTGGAATATTTAGTTTAATTGTGCTGTTAATTACTGTATTTTTAGCTTATTCATATAAATGAATTATATTCTATTTTTTTAATTTAAAATTTTTCAATTAAATTTAGTGTAAATCAATACTGAACTTTCAAGAGATAGTCTTACTTTACAATGAAAAATTCTAAATTATATATGAATTTGAATTGAGGAAGCAAACAGGATGCAAAATTAGATTTTAAAATTAAGTAGAATTAATTAGAAATTGAAATGAATACACTTTAACTATGCAAGGCTTGACATCATTAGCTTGACAAAGCCTCGTTTATCAAAGATTATCAATGAATAATGAATAGTGATTTTGGCACAGAAATTAGACACTTCATGAAAAGTTTACTATTGAATAATGGTAATATAGCACAGTAATATTGACTACTATTATAGTGTTTTAATGGTGCATTTTTGTGTTTGTTTGGAGGAGCCAGGTCACGATATGCTTCAATTGCATTCAAGCAGCATGAACATTCCTCAAAATGTCTTCTCATGTTTCACAGAAGAAAGAAGATCATGCAGGTTTGGAGCGACATGAGGGTGAGTAAATGATGACAGAATTTTTATTCCTGGATGAACTATTCCTTTTAAAGGCCAAGGAGGAAGAAAAATACAGAGAGACGGAGCGAGACAGTGAGAGAGGAGTACGTGAGTGAGGGGTGGGTGAGATTTTCACAGTGTGAAGGACAAAGTTAGTGACCCGTAGATTATTCAGAGGAGATTGTGTTTCAGGGCCATCTGAAGGTCAGACTGAATATTTTATCTCTCTGCTCTCCATAATTTGCTTTCAGCAGTTGGAAACTGTTTAATCACAGACGGCCGTGTAGAGGTCATCCTTACATCAACATTTGATCTGTTAGCAGCATAAATTATAGGGGAGCTACAATTCCTTTTTAAATAGCAAAATATTTGTATAGACCAGATGTCTTGTAACCAGACAAGTTTTTTAAAAAACTGCACATGGACTTCACAGTAGAGGTTAAATTTCTTTGCCGGACACAGATAACAGTGGGGCAACGAGGGGTCCAAAGGGCATCGCTTTCACACTATGAAGGGTCACGGCTGCTATTGACTAAAGCGCAAGGTTGGTGTGTCTCATTTAAACTCTATTTGTATCTGTCCGCTCAATGCATTCCATCTCATATTTACTCTATAATACTAACCTAGAACATTCATATTTCCATTGTACTAATCTAGAATTCTTCATTTATGGGCATATGAGGACACTCACACTGAAAGCAATATGTCATTGATATCACAGAGTCATGGAAATGGTACTTGTGTAGCAGTGCAGTCAGCAGTCATTGATCTGCAGTGCCATATGCTGAGATTTCCCCGGAGTGAATCAACCCGACTGCCTGTGAGTGTCTCAGAGGGACCAGAAATACATCTGGGACTGCAGTGCTGTCCAAGTGCACTAGTTTCACTGTATCTACACTGCAAGTAAGTGGTGGGACACAACACAACTAGGCTGCACCTATTAAATGACTGTGACATGAGCTCCACTCCTATTTTGATTCACATTTAGTGCAAGCTATACATTGCATGATTAGGGTTCCTACATGTCAGCATGATGCTATCCTTATATGCTGTCCTCTAGATATGTTCGTTATACTGTAATTTTTAACTGAAACATGACTTTACTAATCACATAACATAACATATTATCTTATAGCTGTATATTAATAACTGCTGATAATAATACTTCCTTATTCTGACACTAAAACAAGCATTTTTGTAAGGTTGCTTTGAAACAATATGTATTGTGAAAAGTGCTATAAAAATAAACGTGAATCGAATGTTACCCAAACAAACTTCTTACTGTCAATTTAATCTTAATTGGACCACATATATTACAGGTATATTTCAACCAAAAAAGAAAATTCTGTCATTAATTACTCACCCTCATGTTGTTCCAACATGAAATCCGCTCTTGGATTTCATCAAAAATATCTTAATTTGTTTTCCCGAAGATTAGCTAAAGTTCGGAATGACATGAAGGGGAGAAATTAATGACAGAATTTTCATTTTTGGGTGAACTATCCTTTTAAATGATTGGCTAATAGAATTGTAATTTTGTTTTAAAAGATTTTGAAATACTTTGAAATACTTTATTATTATTACTATTATTATTATTATTACTACGGCTAAACAGTCTTGTGTCATTAACTTGTACATCACAGTAATGGTTTGTGGTTCATTTTGAATCGGACCTAGCTGAAAAATGACCCGTGGTTCAGTGAAGGAGTCATTTGAGTAATGACTCTGGATAATGAATCATCAGTGAATCAATTACTCAAATGACTCATTTGAGTGAGATGATTCACTTACTGAGCGAGTCTGATTTAAACTGCTAAATCACAAGTGAGATCAGGTTCACGCAAATCTTTTTGACTTGTTAAAAGATTTGTTTTGTAAGAGTATTCATTAGAATACTATAAATCAGACATCACTGCTTGTGCTCTGTTTGGGTGCGCACTCTAACAAGATGATATATGTGACAAAACGGTATATTGCAGCAAAGTGTTCCTGAATAGATTTTACATTATTTTTGTTTATATTTTTATATAATTTTTTGTTCTTGTTTCCTGTAAATACCCAGAAGTGTGAATGCCCAGGGGGCATTCTGATTTTGTTGGATCGTATTGCTTGTTTTCAATATAGACGTGTGAGAGAGAAAGACAAAGTGAGTATGTGTGAAACACAGAGAGAGAGAGTAAGAGTGAGAGATGGTTGTTGTGGACTGCAGTCTCCCCCCTCGACCAGGGAGTTTTATCTCTACTACATACGGCCTGTTAAAACGGCCTCGGACTGTTCCATGCTGCTCTGATAATGAGCAAACAGGGGCAATTGAATGTCAATGCCCCCGTGGGAACAGAGGAAATGTGCCCGGGGGGGCTATGGCCACTCTCCTCCTCCCCCCTGAGCGGCCGGTCTAGAGCGAGAGAGAGGCAGTGTAACCTTGCGGCGTTGTCTCTTTGTCCTCGGATCGGCTCACTGGGTGAAGGGGGGTCTCGCTGACAGCTGAGTTTCCCCCACAGGTGGGCCTCATGCAAACAATGCAGGTTGGGCTGTTTTAAAGTCATAGGCTGATTTTGACCTTCCAGAACTTCATTAGGATGTGACCTTTGGGTGTACTTATCATTCTAGACATGTGTTGACATATTTCATTTCCCTCAGTTTGGTTTAGAATATAGACGTGTTTAAGGAATATTGCAATCATAAATGAAAAGTCATTTTGTATTCGCCCTCATGTCGTTCCAAACCTGAATGCTGTTATTTTGTCTGTGGAACACAAATCGATGGGGACGCACAATTTATCAATATCATATTGTTTATGAGCTGATATTAAAGATTTGTATCGATTAATATTGGATATTTAACTTTGCATGCTCGTTTTACAATAATCTAAAGCTCACTTCATTTTAAAGTACATTTTTTTAACACTAGTAATTTACTAACACTGTTAAATGCAATATTTAGCAAATCTTAGATTCAGTTTTCATACTGTACACTATAATGTTGTGATGCTCAAATTCACTTTCTTAAGTTTTTAGTGTACAACATTTAGACTAAATAATTTATAATATTTCATATTTATATATAACAATAGTCTTGTACTTGTAATAATTCTTATACTTTCATATAAAATATACAATAGTTAAACTTATTAATATTAAGGGTTGATATTGGATTTTGCCAATAATGAATTTGTAAAATCTGCCCAATAATCGATTAATCGGCTGATAGTTTTTTATAATATGTCATATAAATAAAAACTTAACTAAACTGAATGATAATCATTGATGAACTTGATTACAACATTAACAATAATGACTTTATGTAAACGCTTTGTAGTTATTAAATAAATGTAATTTAAAAATAGCTCTGCTTTATCACACACTGACAATGTTTTTTATTAGCATATCAGTGCCAATACATCAGTTGACCTCGTATTAAAATAATCATTTAAATTTTTAATCTAATAATGAAATTAGTTATTGTCCCATAACATGATGTATTTTGTAACATTGATGTAACCTTGATGTATTTCAAGTGTCCTAAAGCCATATAATAGCTTCAAAAATGACTTTTAAATTATGTCTGGTCATGAGAACCAATAATGTGTGATCATGTAAGAGACATTTTATGTGATGCAGTGAAAGCCACCACCATATTGGCTTGCAGGCCAAGTTCAGTCAAAGCTATCAATTGGCTTTAGGCTTGGAAACTGGCAAACAAGTTGTATGAAACCTCTTGAGGGTGAGTAAATATTGACGGAGGTTACATTTTGGGGTGAACTATTCCTTCAAAAGTAGAAACCTCCATACAGACTTCCTTCTGTTTCATCCACAGTGAAGCTGAGGTCAGTAACACATGTCCTAAACACAAACACGATCCCCTATCAACCACAACATCAGCAATCCGACACGGACCAGGACGACAAGAGAGGTTCAATAACTCGATCCTTTTAACGCTCAGTAATAAAATCTCACCCAACTGTGTCACTTCTTTTAGAATGTGTTTATCTCAATCTGGAAGGATCCAGAAGTCCACAAGGAAAAGCGTGCTTCTTGTACAAAAGCCTGCCCTACAAAAAAAAAGTGGATTCTCCAGAGAATGGCGTGTTAGGTTAGAAACAAGGCCAGACGCGACATGACAAGAAAGATGTCAGAGCGTGTTTGTCACCTGATGAGAACCATGTCTCGGTGTCAGTAACAACTTCGATGCCTCCTCCGAGATAAAGATCTTCAGGATCACAGTAGGGAAAAGTTCAGAGAGGGAAAGAATAACAATGGCAGAGAGTGCTGTGATGGCACATTCAAATCCGATGGCTGCCTGGAAATGTTTTTACAAGGGGCTCTGTCCTTTCCATCTGATAGTCAAATGAGGCAGAAGAAAAGCAAAGCAGCCCCTCCCAGACCACTCGCTCGCTCTCTCTCTCTCTCTCGTATCCAGGGATTAACCAAAGACCACAAAGTAGGTCAAGAAGACATGCACTGAAAAGCAAGGAAGGATAGACCGTGAACCACCTCTCTATGACAGGCCGGGACTTGTCCTTCTGTTAGATTTCGCCGCACTTACACGTACGCACACCAGCGGCAACCTAGATTTCAAATTTGAGCAAAGACACAGAAGTGACAGCCAAAGTGTTTGAGAGCCTGAGAATGTAGGTTAAATGCTGGAGATGTAAAGAGGGACATCTAGAGTAAATACTCTTTTCCCCGTCAGTCACCGGGGAGCTTTTAAACGTATTTATTCATGAAACGACAAGCTCAAATCACTCATCACTTTTGATTAACGCAGGGAACGTCGTTTCGGAAACCATTTTTATGGCGTGAATGCACTAGAGACTCTCGTCTCGTCTCGCGCCTTTGGATTCTCAGAGTTTTTGTGTCTTTGAGCCTAAGGGAGCGAAAAAAGACTTTAAAAAATCGGATGAAATCACCTCCCGCCCCTTTCTGACACATATCCTGGAGATATCAAGGGGCTAACGGGTGCTCAGACTGACTTTGAACCTCTGCGAGTGCAGCACTTGCTTTAATACCTGCGATGATCAGTAACTGAGCGTTCTAAAAGCTTCCTGTTCAAGATATAATCTTATGAGGGCTATTTTTAGATGTATATTTGGAGCCCTGCAAAAACAGAATATTAAATCTCATGCCTTCACGCCTGTCTGATTATTTATGAATACATCTTTATCTAGGTCATGACTTTGGCTGCTGTGGTGACCTGTGTCATTTACTCTCAGTTTAAAGGAATGGTTTTAATAAAGCCTGATTCATGTTGTGTTTTTTATTATTATAATTATATATATTTTTACTTGTAACCACTGGATGTTCATGATATTTATTTATTGCATTTGTATCCCAGTTCGTGTTGTGTTGTGTGTGTTTTTTTTGTGCTTTTGCATGTAACAATTTAAATTAAATTTTGTATTTATTAATTTTTTTTATTTATTGCATTTTGTATCCTGGTTCATGTTGTATGCAAATATTTCCACATAGTGAGGTAGATATGTGGGGGCGTGTTGGAACGAGCCGTTTTAGGGGGGCGTAGCAGAGTCTTAACTTTGATAAAGAATATGTCTTTGGTTTTGAGACTTTAGTCTTTGCAACTTCAGGGATCTTATCTATGCACAATCAGCTTGTAACACTCCAAAGAGAAAGGAAAACTTGAAATCGCATCATATGACCCCTTTAAAATGTTTTTCAGGTTTTTTTTTTTACTAGATTTTTTTTATATGCCTTTGCATGTATAATTGGATATTAATTTCACAAACTTTCACAAAAATGTAAATCATCACTTACATAGTAAATGAGATGTTGTTTTAACTAAAACATTTCCATTATTTACCAAATATAAAAAATATTGATGGGCAATTTAAAATGCATTTCATTTCTTTATGAACCTGAAGTAAAGGATGTTAATGAGGTGAAGAAAAGGGGAGGCAAGTTTCAAAGTGCAACATTGTAATCCAATGAAATAATTCAACAAATAACCATATATTGAGTAAATCAGAAGAGCAAATTGCAAGAATGAAGGCGAAGAATAGTGTCAGTGTTAGCCTGACCCAGTGAAAACTACAGTCAGATGTTATTCAAGAAGTTTAACACATTAACATCAAATTCGAGTTTCTGTGGTTTTAAGTCAGAATCTTAGTTGAATAGGTGTATGATGAAAGCTCCCCTGAGAGAAACTTGACTCTTGTTTACTTAACCTCACTGCTTTTTGACTTTTTGCCATTCTTCCACCTAATTTGGTTGGCACACACAGTTTTGTACAAATCTAAGAAAGTAAATTTGCATCTGACATTCAAACTGCTATTGCAAACACCTTCCAACCTAAATACACTCCTAAGTGTATGTTTACAGTGACTGCCCTCTTATGTGTCTAAACACAAAGGTAATTTGAGGTTTCAGAAGTTCGAATGACACCGTTTCATCAGTCGCACCTGTAGTGTGTCATGCTTCTGAGGTTTGTTGAACTTAAGATGTATTGATATGCATTTGACCAGTGAGTTCTCGCTGCCAGCATGCTTATTTTCCTATGTCGTCTCATCTCATGTCATATCTTTTGCTCGTGCTGGTCTCTCTTCTTCTTTGGCCACCAAATACACAGAGGTTAATGCATGGATGGGGCCAGAGGTCAAAAGTTAATGTTCTCTGACACAGTGGTCTCTTCCCCTTGAGACAGTCAGGCGTCTTGAGTTCAAATGCCCTGGGCGACCTGCTGGACCTGTGGAACCAGAGAATAAACCTGCAAGAGTTTCAAATCCCCAATTCAATGACAGAAGTCATTTTGTATGGCAAGACTAGATTATACTTCATTCAGTCTGCCACACTTGTTTGTGACAATCACTTGAAAAATAATTTTAAAAAGAGTATAAATCTACACATACTTTGGTTTTGAAAGGTTTTGAGGAGGCATAGCAGTCAAATGTTTGGAATAATTAGTTTTAAAAAACACTTTTACAGTATGCTCACTAAGGCTGAATGTATTTGACAAAAAAAAAATAGTAAAACAGTAATATTGTGAAATATTATTAAAAATTAAAATAACCATTTTCATTTTTAATATATCTTAAAATAAAATTTATTTTTGTGATGTAAACCTGAATTTTGAGCATCAGTACTCTAGTCTTAAGTGTCACATGATCCATCAGAAATCATTCTAATATGCTGATTTGGTGCTCAGAAATATTTCTTATTATTATCAATACTGAAAACAGTTGTGCTGCTTAATATTTTTGTGTTTTGAGTCAAAATCTCTTCTGAAATTCTAGTGGCAACATTTTGAGGTTGCTGTTTTCTTTTCTACTCGGGACAATTTAAGCAAAACTCTCCATCCGGTCTCCATTCCTTCTCTTTGCTGTTAGCCAGAAATAATTGAGCTAAAGTAATCTCATTTGTGACTTTTCCTGTGGGTTTCATGTTTGAACAGGTTTTGTATTCATGTAAATAACAGATGAAAACATTGATGGTTAGACCTAATAAATATGTTTACACTGAATGCAAAACCAGCCAGTACATGTTCCCAGAATCTCCAAAATCTGTAAAATACCTGTGATGCTGTAAAGATGATTATCAACAGGCTGAATTGCAGATGACATAGTCCATAAAGAATATGTTGAGGATGGAGGCCAATGTACAGAATGACTGAACAAAAAACATACTTAAACACACATGCGTCTCTGTTCTGAGGTCAAAGTTTGGCGTTCTGTGAACCATGGTTCTGTGAAAAGCTTTGGAGCACAGGTCACCAGCTCGAGATGGTGAAGGAATGAAGGGCGGATATTGTATCTCCATTTGTGTGGCATTTGAGGTCATAGTTCAAAGATGAAAGGTCCCCTAAGTTCAAAGGTCAACTTGGTGAGATAGCCCTGAAATTGCTGATCCGGTGTGTCTCCGGGATCCAGGAACTTGCAGCTGAATCACACTTGAAAAATGCAGATTCATGCTGAAATGCTACAACAATGCTAAAAAACAACAACAACATTTTAGAACAATTCTATTGGCAGAAAAAAATATTCAACCTTCATATTCAAATCTAAAACAGCTAAACAATATACTGTGTAAACTTCTTGTTATACTGTACTGAATATTGGAACGGTCGTGATTACCTATAGGCTACAATTATACGTTTTGTTCTGTCAAATAAGTTACTACATCAATATTTATCCATTTTTGCTTATAAAATGCAGTGTATCTGAAGCCATAAAGTATTTTTTTCCCCTCAGATTACTTAAAGTGAGAGGTGTGGTGACGCACGTCTGAATGCTCCTAAGGAGTTATTCGCCATAAAACAAGAAGAAGAAGAAGAAGAAGAAGAAGCACGTCTGGCTGTGCGCGCGCGCACGCACGTACACACACACAAAGCGTCTCCTGTAGCTTTAAGCTGCGCTCGCTCAGTCAGTCAGTCAGTCAGGGAGTCAGAGAAGAAGAAGAAGAAGAAGAAGAAGAAGAAGAAGAAGAAGAAGAAGAAGAAGAAGAAGAAGAAGAAGAAGAAGAAGAAGAAGAAGAAGAAGAAGAAGAAGAAGAAGAAGAAGAAGAAGAAGAAGAAGAAGAAGAAGAAGAAGAAGAAGAAGAAGAAGAAGAAGAAGAAGAAGAAGAAGAAGAAGAAGAAGAAGAAGAAGAAGAAGAAGAAGAAGAAGAAGAAGAAGAAGAAGAAGAAGAAGAAGAAGAAGAAGAAGAAGAAGAAGAAGAAGCACGTCTGGCTGTGCGCGCGCGCACGCACGTACACACACACACACAAAGCGTCTCCTGTAGCTTTAAGCTGCGCTCGCTCAGTCAGTCAGTCAGTCAGGGAGTCGGAGGGATAGAGCGAGAGAGAGGAGGAGTGTGAACATTGCGGAGTTCTCGGGGATTCCGAGAATATACAGTTCAGACTGAGACCCGACAGTCGGTGCTGGAGCCCGACGAGTTTTTGGACTCTTACTTCCATTTGGCGCGGCGCACGGCGCACGGCGCACGGATAGCGGAATCAGGTACGTGTCGAGACCACTCGATGCTGGAAGGACTCCGCTGCATATGACTGCTGTTTGCTCTGTGTTTATTGTGGTCCGACTCCTAGGAGGTGCTGAGGGGAAAAAACGGAATGTGAGACGCCGTTCACACGGGACGCGTTCTTTGGTTCATAAAGAGGACGCCGTGGTTAAAAGTTTAACTGTTTTTAACTTGACACCGCGTCTTAAACCCGCAGCAGCGAGACCAAAGACGACGAGCGCATGCTGTGTGAATCGCAATGGTCGCTCCTGTCATTTAGTTTCCATTTTGTTTCTCTGTTACAGTCAGTGCGATGTTACCCTTTCATTTATATCCTGGCTTATTTTTCATACACGAGAACTGGTTATTTATATCTCTGTGTTTCCAAGCCATATCTTTTATAATATTTTATAATTTAATATTATGTAATGGAGTGAATGGGATTTATTGTAGTGATCTTGACTCTTCTCTGTACTGATGATCCATATATATATATATATATATATTTGTTTATATAACATTATTAGTATCTGCCAAAAGGTTATGCTTAAGAGATGTCATTAGTAGTCATAAAAGTCATTAATACTCTTGGTTCATCTCTAAAGGACAAGATCTTACGCACATTTTGGACACTTTGCATAGTTTATAGTTTTCATAAGGTTTCCTGTGGCTTCAGTCAATAAAAATGGGGCAGAGGAGGTCAAGGGTTGCAGTTTAAAGGTGGTCCGAGATCATAGTTAGGGTTCAGTGTTGGTTCAGGTGGCTTTGTTTGGTAAAGGAAAAGACCAGTTACTTTAAAAGTGTTTGTCTTGGTCTGTTCAAAGAGCATAGATGTGCACGTGTTTTGAAGAAGTTAATTGAGAAACAAGTTATTTATTCAGTTTTCTTATCGAAAATCTTTTACTCTCATATCATGTGTCTGATATCATATCATATCAGGCATTTGTTTTGTCTGTTAGATCTGCAATACAGGTGCAAAATTATTCTTGTCTCCAAATACTCTCCTGACATTGCTGACAGCGCTATGTGACCTGTTATCCGGCTGCTTTAAGATTGATACTGACTTGAAATTATGTTATCACTGCTAGAGAAATGAAAATGAACACATGGCGACCTAATTTCTCAGAGGAGATGTCAATACAATGAACTGAGAGTGGTTAAAACCGTGCTGGGTCATTGTCATCTCAAAATAGTATCCTAAACATCAGCCTCAACATTGTGATGTCTGTTCACCACCTTCTGGCTTAGACCTTTCTTATGATGTTTTACTTTCATCATTAAGTGGCTTTTTTTTACAGTAGAACTCCAGCACATGGTTGTAGCTTGTGCAACATAAACTTGCATGGTGTAACGTGTCATAAATCCATAGAAGCCATGGGCGCTTTACACTCATTAACAGGTCAGTTGACTGCTCAGGGACACAGTGGTTGCGTGTTTGTTCCTTGTGCAATGAATCTTGTTTTATACAGTGTATATCAGTGATAATAGGTGGCCTGGAGATCAACAGGAAGCGGTGCTGTTTATGCAGGAGGTTTTGTACATCAAAAGAAGGGATGGAGGTGGTTGTCTGGCTCAGGGAATTGAAATGCTGAGACCGTATGAAATACAAGGCACAGATTCTTCTCCCCTCAGCCTTGGGACAGAGGCAGGACTTTCATTTAAAGCGATGGATTGATTTTTGCTGATTGATTTACTGTAAACGATTTATAGTTTGCTGGGAGATGCAACTCTGATAAATTGAGCATCACCACATATTAGAACAACAGCAGTGACCTCAACACACCAACCAATTGACCAGCCAATGCATTTTTGGATAATTCAAATTATACACTTTATTGCCCCTTATGCATTTTGTATACACATTTTGGCATAGTTAGATTATGGGCCAGTAAATTTATGCAGTACTACTACACTCTTTAACATTTGCAGATACCATCTAGATCTGGCTGTAACTAGATGTTAATCTGGCCTTGTTACCATTTAGCAGCTAACCATGAATGATTAGCAAAGAACGGTGGATGAAAAGCATGTAAGTCATTTGTAAAGCCTCCAAAACGGAGAAATGCTGATCCTGAGAAACATGATATCGACAACTTGTATAACAAGCAAGTTAATTTAATATAATTACCCAGCTGACCTCTAACTGCCAGCTGTATTTCTGTATTGGTCGCTATGTCCTGAGGTGAGATGGACCTGGAGGTCAAGGAATCCTGGCAATTGGGTTCAGGAAGATTTTACTGCTCCTGGGGGACATTACTAATGGTGTCTTATTTTAAGCAGGTTATATGCTGCGCTAAGTGAAACGCCAGTGATTCTACAGTTGTAAGGCTTAGTCGTTTGTCTCTCTGAGCCGCGAGATGAATACATGCAGATTTCGCAGTCCAAGGCCGCAGCGTGCCAAGCTGTCCTTCACACCGTATTAGTGGCCTGTCCTTTCAGAAACCTTCAAAGTCCTGAGAAGGACACAAACCCTGCAGTAATGCTGAAGAGATGAACACTCTCAGAATGATCTGCAATCAGCGCATCAGTACGACATTCGCAGAGCAGGCGTCAGGAATGATCCCGGCTTCAATTATTTCTCACATCTAAAAGCTTTCAGATCGCACAGGCCCAAGTAATTAACTAAAGAGGAGTTTTCAGAATTTATGAATGAAAGATGGATGTGTGGGTTATGAAGACTGCTGCTTGAGGTTGAACCGTTTTAATAAGCTTTGTTTTGTAAGCGAGAGTTTCAAAGGCGTCAGTTAATATCTTAAGGGTTTTTAGCGATGTTGTCTTGTACCATGATTCTCAGGTAAATATTACACTCTATATATATGTATGTATGTATATGTGTATATTAGTTAAATAATGCAAAAGAACATTCATTTATTTATTATTCATTTATTATTATATTTTATTTTTGTGATTCTACTGTATGCATTTTTTTTCAGCTGTGGGGACAAACATTTTTTTCCCAAAATAATTAAAGTAAATTGAGTCCAGTGTCGCTTTTTCGCTTTGGTCCCCATTGACTTTCATTGTAAATGTTTATGCCCATACAAGTCACGAATACCTTCTTTTGTGTTCTACAGAAGAAAGTAAAGGCCCCAATATACTTCAAATGAAGTTCGTTTTCATTCTTCGTTTGGGGGCAAAAAGAAGTTTGAAAAGGCAGAGCGACGGTATACTGTATTCGAACATTCCGAGTCCGACACCACGTGCTGCTGGAGGCATGGTGTAGATTATTATGTGTCGCACGTATGCCCTAAACACAACCATGCAATGATGAACTGTATCTAGGTGTGAGACGGGTACCAATGGTCAGAATATTATAGACAAAAGAATAATGATTAGCAGCAGTTCAGAGTCAAGTATCATGTTTGCAATACAAAAGAACCATACCATTTCCAGTATCAGTCCTTTATGGGAAATGTGAATGGCTCATAGTCTGAAAACTTTTTTTTTTTTTTAGTCTGAAAACTTTAGCATGATGTGAAAAAAAAATATTTGGGGAGTCATCAATAAAACAAACATGTTACTTTATTTTATGATTGTTTATTTATTTGAATAAACTGGGTAAATTATTGCACCTTTTTATATTTTATGTGGTGTCATGATTTAATTTTGATAAAAACAAAGGTTAATTATTGTATGTTCTTTTGGCATTTCATTTATTGCATACCTTTTAAATTTGCTTACAGAAAAAACGACAGCAGCAGCAGTATGGTGTAAAAACATTTATTAGAAACATTTATTTACATTTACTACTCGCCACCTTATCTTCACCCTTTCCTTTCATTCTTTTCATGGCTTTGGAAAACTTGCATCGGATGATTCTCCATGTCGCTTTGCATAACTTGTGCTTCATTGCAGTTTCTTTTTAGGATTTTAATTCTCCGAATCTTTAAAGTCTCTCCGCGAGCGATCATACAGGTGCGGATATATTGGTACCAGCTCAGCTATTCGACACTCCAGTATTCATATTGCTAGTAATTTGGTGTTGTTGCTGTTCTAGATGTTGTTCTCCTGTCTGACCTCCATGGAATGAGAAATGAACCGGGGGGAAAAAAATCTCATATCAAAGAAGGTGGAGTTCCCGAACCCACCCACCGATTGCATAATCACCATGGACCAATGGAAGCTCAAATGTGTTTAGGAGCCAAAACGAACTCCCCAAGAAAGTTCACTTTGGCCAGCTGTTTCGAACTGCCGAAACAAACTCAAAACGAACTTCGTTTCGGCATGATTTTGTTCGAAATGATGTCATATCAGTTCATTCTTCGATTTTGTTTGAAGTATATCGGGGCCTTAAGTCATGCAGATTTTGAGCGACCCGAGGTTAAATAAATGATGGCAGAACTGTAATTTTTGGCTGAACTGTCCCTTTAAATCACATGCTGACTTCCCTCGACAAAATCTGATCACAAGTAGTGACCGGTATAAGCGGTGACCACTTGTGATGGGATCACGTGAGACTGATGTTAATACCAGATGTAAACCGGGTCTTTGTATTTATCGCAGCTTTGATCTAATAGCTTCCTGCTTCGGTGGATGTCATGGGGCCTTTTTCATGCGGACTGTTTCTACCAAGACTCATTTCATGCAGAGGTCAGAGGTCAAACACAGTGGAGCAGATTTACACCGCCTTGTTTTTTTGAGCACAGAGCTGCACGATAAAACCCCAGAAAGTAATAAAGTCCTGTCACTTTCGGAGCAGCCCACCCGTCACTGGCCTCAGACTGCTGAATCACTTAAGACTTACTTAAAGGGGTTAAAACGAGCTGAGCTGTTGCCAGGCAACAAGGGACACCTCAGCAGCCACTAGATGCGGGGTGTAGCTACCCGTCCCTCTCGCACAGCCAGTGGTGAAAGCGTTGAAAGATTCTCACCGCATGCCCCTGCTCTCAAAGCACTCTAATGCTTCACACGCACTGGGATCTGCAAAGTTTGCCTTTTTCACAAGTTGAGTTGGTATGTTTCACCCGGTTATAATAAAATCATTTCAGCTCCAGTGGACATTGAGCTGAAACCAGAATTGAGTATTTGAGTGTGCTGGATGCTGGACGCATGTGTGTCTGTCCAGAGACTGGATGAGGGCCATGTAGAAACTGGTTCACCTGTGGCCGGTGACCTGTGGTAGATGTTTGTTTACATGTGCTGTCGCTCTGCTTGTGTAAGTACATTTACATGGCTGATTTGGTCGCAAAGGCCAGACAGCTCACATAGAGCAGATCTTTTCTTTAAGCCACCTGTCTCTGTCCAGGGCTGCCCTTGTCAGTTATTTTAAGGTATGGCTTGCCCTAAATACACTTAAACAGGTTTAATAAAGGTCAATGATCAGTTTGACTAGGCCGCTTGTTGTTGCCCTTTAGATTTGTTTACGTGAATGTGTGTTGATATAATATAATTTTCATTTTAGCTCATTCATTGCTTACCCATTATAAAGTGTTTATTCGCATTCTAGAGTCATTCTTATGGGCAGCATTTGTCATTTAGGTGGTTGTTTGTAGTGATGGATCAAAATTTCAGGCAGGTAGATAATTGTTAATGGGGATGAACATTTTGAGCAATTTTTTATATATATATATATATATATATATATAATATACAATGATAATATTTATACATTTATTTATAAGTAATACGGATCATTTGTCAGTTGAGTGAAACCTGATTTTTGGTCTTTGTTAAAATGCCTTAGCTGGTACTTAGCTAAACTTGGGTTCTACAGCTTTCGAGTTGTTGGCATGTTGCTGTCTTGTTTTCACTGATGAGGTCATTTTCTAAAGGTCCTTAATCATAAATTGTGTATGTGATGTGTGTGATTCAGTCGCAGTGTTTACTGAAGGCATGTGTTGTGAGTGTTCCTGTCGTCTGATAAGACCCTTGTACGTCACTGATGCGAGGAGCATGTGCTCTCTGGATACTGGGGTTAATGAACCTGCTGTAGACTTTCTCTCTCCTGTGTTCGTGTTTTCTGAGCTGCCTGATCAGACTCTGCAGCAGTCTTCATACACTCCCTTTGAGAGGAATAAAATAAAGAAAAGTGGGCCATGGTGACCTATTTTTCTCACAGTTCAGGGAGGCCGAGGGTTGCGGTGCTGCAGTCAGTCAGATGGGGTGCAGGGGCTGTCGCCAGACGCAGCCGCACAGAAGTGGGTCAACAGCAGGAGCTGTGTCTTGTGAATGGCTTGTCAAACAGTATAGGGAAAGCTGCAAATGAAGCGCACATTATACGCCCAAAACTGTCCATGGAGGTCCAAGGTCTCTCAGGGCCTTCACACTCATTGCCACCACTGGGATAAAAGCTGAGAAAATACAATATGGTATCAGTTACAGTTCAGAAACAATGGCTTTGCATACTGTACATCACAGCTAAATACAGCCATCACTCCTCTTAAGGAGTATATCTCTTTATATAGGTTTATAATTTTATTTATGTATACTTATTTTTATTCAGATATTTTGTCTACAAATCTCTTAACTCAAATATTGTCCGAATACAAAATAATTTCAGTTACCGTTCAGAAGATTTTTTTTTAATGTATAATATATTTATTTGTTTTATTTATGTGATTATTAAATAGTAAATTTTTATTGTTATTAAAATGTAAATTTATTTATTAAAAATGTTTTTTTTTTTTTAATATATGCATTAAAAATGATGGCTAGAAATATATGAAAATGAACTTAAAGTTGACGTCCTCATGTCACAAACCGTCAATCTATCAACGAATTGAACTCTTAAAAATCCCGCTCGTTCTCTTTTCATGTCTGCTAAACCTTTTCATAGAAATACTTCTACAACAAGCATTTGGTTACACTTTACAAGAAGCTCTCATTTCTTAACTTTATAGTTTTAAAAATTAAATTTTTTTTTTAAAAATTTTTTTTTTTTTTTTTATATATATATATTTTTTTTTTTTTTCTACAAATCTCTTAACTCAAATATTGGCTGATAACCAATATGATCCTGATATATTATTTTGTAGCGGTTTTATGGTGTGTGGACTTTATGAAACCTTTCAAATCTGTAAAGAAAGCTTCAGTCCAGATTCATGTACACTTAATAAAGTGCCTCTTTGAGACAGATCTGAGATCATGAACTGATTCTCTCATTGGTCTCCTAAGCATTTCCTCAAAGTCGCTGAATTTACGAGGTGTGAATGCACAGCTCGAGTCAAGGTTTTTTTTCCATGGCTCAGGGTAATTAAGATGACATCAGTATCGCCACAGTGGTGAAAGCCAGGAGTCATGGGAGAATCACTGCATCATTATTACGCTCTTGGACACAGATCCCAGTGGGCGTGGCCTTTTATGACTGATTGTTGTTTTTGTAGAACGTAAAAGGTCAACGGATCCGTCAGCCTACTGAGAGAAAGACACAGAGCAGGAGACAGGACTTTGAACACCAAAAAGCGTTTCTTTTTGAATAATGACCGTTTATATTGCACAGTTCAATATTTGATTTAGGCAAGCTATTTGCATCTAACAGGCACAGGGAGACTTTGACCCGACCAGGAGTTTGAGTATTTGAGATTTTGAGTTGTGTTCACGCGCCACGGCTCTTATCATGAATGCTGTGAGTAATGGAAAGCAGGTCGGCCTGCGCTGGAAGTGTGGGGTGCAACTGTAAAATGTGGCAATCGTAACAACCTCAATATCAGCTCAGAGTGATGACGCATTACTCCAGAAATGACTCTGGTCCTTCAACTTTGTGAGAAATGTTTAACAAAAAACAAAACCAACAACAACAACAAAAAAGATTTTGATTTGAGCTGCTTTATTTTGAATGTCTGGTTTTATTGTTTGACAGTGTAAAGTTTTGAAAACTTCTATTATCTGTTTTTTTTATCCCAGGTTATTATCTTGACTTCCAAAGTCGGTGCAATTATAAAGCTGAAATGAATTGACTGAACTGAAATTCAATTTCAGTTCATGTCATGATAATGCTCGTGTCACTTTTTTTTGCTTTACATGCATATTTCCTGACAGCTATAAGAATTTGTACCACATAAAACGAATATATTCAGTATTATTAAAGTATTAAAGCAATGATGTTAACGTTAATGATGGTGTGTTCTTGTTAATAATTGAGAAAATTATACTGTAAAAAATAATTTGAGTTATAAATAAAATATTATTAGAGTACGTTTTGCAAGAAAATACTTTTTCACTCTTTCTACTTAAAAAAAAAAAAAAAATGTTACTTGACATTTCTTTGTAATTATTTGTGGAATTTACTAGCAATTTCTGAGTGTTCAAACTAAGTTTCAAACTTTTTATTTTTATTTTATTTTTACTTGTTCAAGTGGTAGAATTGTCCTTGTAATGGAACCTTTTAATATAACATTTTATATTTTTTCATGATATTATCTGTTTATGTTAATCACTATATTATAATCATTAATCATTATATTAATATTAATCAGTTGAACTCTAAATAAACTTAATTAGTTGCTAATGAGCTCCATTACTTGGATAAAAAAAAAAACAATGCAGCATAGAACAAGTACGTAAAGTAGTATTTTAATAAAGTGTTTATTTATTGATATTTGTTATCGTCAAAGTTGTTTCATTAGTGTTTAAAACATGTAAATATCAGAAATCATATACTATTTGTGATCATTTTACCATTAGTTTGTAAATTGTCTTAAAGAGTTTTTAAAATGCACATATTTTGATGTACAAGTTTTGTTCTACATTTTTCTTTCACTGTCTACCCCTATAGTGTGTTTTATCATGTTGGTCCACTTCTCGTCATGTCTACAGCCCTGTTAAACCATGGCATAATCACTCTAATATCTCTTATGACTTACTGTTCCCTGCTCACTTCCCTAGTTTGAGTATGATTTAATAACTCATGGACTGATGCATTGGCATGAATGACCTTTGGTCTAATTGAGCATATCGTGTTGCGCAGGGATCGTGTCCCAAACAGGGCCAGGTGGGTGTTCCCGCGGTAATCTGATGAATTCCAGTGAAGGTGAGGAGAGCGGTGACGTCTCGGACTCCTGCGTGCTGCCAGAGGAGTCCATGGCAGATGGTTTCCAGCAGGATCACATATGATATGCGATAACGTTACAGTCAGGAAAGGTCAGTCGACACGGCACTGCAAAGTCTCCCACGAAGGACACGGTCCACGCATTTCTCCCCTCTTACCCCACCTCGGTGTCAATGTACAGAGGCCAGTCCAAATATTTGTTTAAAGTGATGAACCTTGTGCAACCAAGGGCACTGCATTTGCATGATGATAAAAGGCGCTTCATGCTCTCCTGTAACACTTGCAGTGTGTAACTTCTCTTTTTGTGTCATTTCTATTCTTCAGAAAGGCACTAGAGATGCATATTTCTCCAAATGGTTAGTTTTTAATAGTTTTTTTGCACTTTTATGATAGTGACTTAAAGTGCTGGGGAGACGAGTGAAATGACACAATAGCAGCATGCTAGTTTGGTGCAGATGTAGCTGGTGGACCAGAAAGCCGTGATGTTCACCAGCAAAACATGCATGTTAACTGAGGACTGGTTTAGCTATTTAAAGGAATATTCATCTGAAACGGAGACAAACAATCTGTGGATGAAGGTTAAAAATACACCAGTGAGACATTTTGAAATTCCGCCTCTGTCTGAGTTCAGTGTTAAGGTTAAAGATCCAGCATTCAGATAAGTCTCCCCCGCTGGGGAGGAGATAACAGGCACGCAGATTGAAAAGAGAGAGAGACGTTTGGGGTGTGGTGTGGGTGTGGGTGGGGGATTTGAGATGTCTATCTGGCAGTGTGAAGGTTTTTGTCTTGCAGATCCAGTTCAAGGACGCCTGCAGGCAAGGCAGCCCTGACTGTGCCAGCGATGCATCTCAAGGTCACATGCACTCACCCTGTGACTCTCTGCAACAACAGGAAGAGGGGGGAGCGGGGGGAATTGGGGGCACTGTAAAATCCTTCATTTACCCCCACCCCACCCTGGTTAACCCCTCAATGTCTTCCTGCGACCACGGATATTGTGGCTGCATTGAGGCGCCAGTCAAGGGCTGTCTTTGATTATCC
The DNA here is from genome assembly GCF_001515645.1 of Sinocyclocheilus grahami. NCBI lineage: Eukaryota > Metazoa > Chordata > Actinopteri > Cypriniformes > Cyprinidae > Sinocyclocheilus > Sinocyclocheilus grahami. The sequence goes on along the minus strand of NW_015505232.1, from coordinate 1,033,003 downwards.
TCAGACGTTTTAAAACGACTCTGTAGTGCCACATATTCCGGTGCAGCCAGGAAAGAGAGTGTGTGCGGTTTGAAAATGGGGCTGAAATGGAGTGAGAGAGGTTTTAATATAACTTAGCCATTCAAACGGGCATGCTAACCGCTTCCTCTCGTGCTTTTAACTCATGCATCCGTTTTTATCTGCGGCGATTAACAGTTAAACCTCCGTTAAGTCTGCAGTCTCACTGCCCTAGTGCCCTGCGGTCACACACAAGCTTAGTGTAAAATTCCCGTTTCACATCACACGGCTGTTTGTTTGAGTAGTTTGGACTGGAAGCATCTTTCTAGCGTTGAGAGAGCATTTAAAGGATTAGTTCATGACTTTTTTAAATGTTTTTCTGTATTTATATGTGCTTAGTTTTAGTAAAATCTAAAATTATTTAGTAAAAATAAAATGTAAATCGTGTCGAGAGAGTATTTAATTTAATTGAGATTTCAATTGTTCCTTTCTCTTTGGAGTGTTACAAGCTCTTGGTGCATGAAGAAGATCTGTAAAGTTGCAAAGACTAAAGTCTCAAATCCAAAGAGATATTCTTTATAAAAGTTAAGAGTCAACCACGCCTACCTAAAACGGCTCGTTCTAACACGCCCCCACATGTCTACGTCACGATGTGAAAAGATTGGGGGGCGGGGGCCCCTGGGCTTGAGGTTATGTTTGGGCCCTATACCTACACTACAAATGCCCTCAAATAGAACATCATTATGGAATAACACAAAATCCACAAACATATGCTTTGAGGTTCATAAATAGTACAATTAATATGCAACATGTCTAGGCTATATACAGGTGCATCTCAATAAATTAGAATGTCGTGGAAAAGTTCATTTATTTCAGTAATTCAACTCAAATTGTGAAACTCGTGTATTAAATAAATTCATTGCAAACAGACAGAAGTAGTTTAAGTCTTTGGTTCTTTTAATTGTGATGATTTTGGCTCACATTTAACAAAACCCACCAACCCAACAAACAAAAAAAACAGATTTTTTCTGATTAGTATTATAAAAGTTATTGTCACATCACGAGTTTCACAATTTGAGTTGAATTACTGAAATAAATGAACTTTTCCACGACATTCTAATTTATTGAGATGCACCTGTATA